>NC_069141.1:9192500-9485000 GCF_943734755.1 Anopheles moucheti | reverse complement strand
AACCTTTGTTGATTGTGTTGTTTTCCTTTCTTGTTTTCTTTCTCTTTTTTCCTCTTTCCTTCCACTAATTAGATCGATCGCGAACGAATTGCTACGATGATAGAGGAAACGTTACGAAACCATCAGCAAAAGCTACACAACGCTAATGCGAAAGTGCAATCCACCACTGCACTGACCTCGTCCGGTTCGGTAACGGGCGACATCGGGGTCGCAATCGGCTCTATGTCGAACCCGCTAACCGCCGGTACATCAGCCGGATCCACCCTTGCGGGCAAATCCAATCACCTGCATCATCATGTTCCTGTACACTCGGCCAGTTAGTAGCCTTTTCCTTCTTTGTCATTATAAATTTCTCATTTTTTCAGTACTTTCTGTTTGATTTCGTTTATGTTTTGTTTTTTTTTTCTTCTAACTGACTGTTGTCTTTTTTCTTCAAAACCTTTCCGCGCACACACCCTAGTCTCGTGAATTGTTGTATGTTTTCGGGGTTTTTTTTCTCCATAAGCTCCTATCATTCATGTTCTCTCATTCATAGCAGGATTCTAAAACAGTTCTTTCCATCCACAGCACAGATAAGGACTGTGATTTTCTTCCTTTTTTGTTTGTTTTTCATTTTGTTTCAATGCGTATAAAGATATATCATATTTACTTATAAAGTGTGGCATATTTCATCCTTTATCTCATGGTTATGATAGAAGTTTCAACTTGTCTTTTTTTTCATTTACGCATGAAGCAGAACATATATTTAACAGAAAAATCACCTTCACCACACTATCTACCACACACAAATACACACTTGCCGCACCAAATATGCTGCAACACACGTACACCCCTTCACACATACGTATACCATACACACAAGTACACTCGAACTATACGCGAACGATCGGTTTACATAATACCTATTGTAAATAACAACGATATTAAAATGTTGTTGATTTTATTCGTTACACATGGTGAACTGAGCGGACAGCGTTGATTTGGTGCCTCGAATCATTGCTCAGGCACCGCTGTCGATCTTCGTTTTAGTTCACTTTCACTAATGAAAGAAAACAAAAAAACGCTCTCAGACACGCGTAGGAATATGCAAAGATCGCATTAATTAAACGACCAACCATTCACCCGGACACACCGAAAGAACTGTCGATTGTATCTTTGTGTGTTGTGTCCGATTTATCGTCACAGACATCCAAGGCTCTAGCGTGCGCCAATAAATATGTGTTAAAACGGGATAATCCACAATAAGCGATTATCAAACCAATAAACAGCTATTTGCAAAATCCAATAAAATTATTATCCAATATAGGGCAACTACTGCCTGCACACATCATCTCGTAATCAGCTAACGATAGCGTTATTAACAGGACAGCAATTCATAGTCATAACTACGGGGCGAACAACGTATGTAAACCAGAAACGATTGCGAAATGCAGAGACAATCCCACATAAAGGTGGGACAAAAGAGGAGTGAAGAAAAAAACATTCGAAACAATAGCTAATAATGTACAGTAACGCCACCCGCCAAGGGGGGGGACTTATCTGTATATCATTTCGATCGATTGTGTGCGAACAGTGAATGAGTTTTAATGTAAACGAATCGATTCGTAATGTAAAACCGCAAATATAGCTATAGTAGAAGCAACACGCAAGCGTTAACCCGTAAATAAATGTGTAAAGCAAAGTTTAATTCGAAAATAAAACAAAATGCACGACCCTTAATAATGAACGAATGTCGTAAAAAAAAACAATATATATATACTGCGCTAGTGAGATGTTTGTAGGTTCTGGATAGATCATGACAAGACAGCAGGCATAAGATAAACTAGCTCTGTTCACAGACAGACAGGCAAGCATCATTTGCCGAACTAAAAACGTGAAACCGAAAACCCGGAAGATATTATGGAAATACAAGAATATGAATATGTTTATATGTATTCTTTTGCAATCATTTTATTATCCCCTCTTTTCCGCCGTTCTCTTGTTCGTGTAGCAAACACTTTCTCTGTTTTTGTTTCTTCGTCTTCGATTTTTTTTTGTCCATTGGATTGCTGGTTTTTGTTGTTGTTTTTTTTTTGTATTGTTCGCTCGTGTTCATTACTTGTTCCGATTAGTTTTGTCTTTCCTAATTTTGTGAACCCTTATTAAATGTTTTTCTTCCTTTGTGTCATACCTTTTCCTGTTTTTTTTATTTCTTCGTTTACTTTTATTGTGTTGTGTCTCTAGCCTACTCTTCTTATTGTCGTCTTTTGTGTGTTTGTTGCTCTTTTGTTATCTTATTCGGGGGTTATTATTATGTTTTCAGTGATTCAGCCGACTCACAATATTGTGCTGTTTTGTTATTTTTCTTTTTAGTTACACCAATTGTTTTCCTACAGTAATGTGAGAGACACTAATTTATCTCTGTTTACATTCTTCTCCTTGTTTTCTTGCAAACAATCACATCCGCACCTGCCCGGTTCTTTGGATAGGTTTGGAACGTGGTTGGAAGGTAGCGGACACAGAATCCATTCTATCAACGATGCCAGCTATAATGGAAACATCGGGAATCAGTGTGAACAGCATGGATGGTGGTCTTTTCGCGGGCCACCTTGATGATGCGGAGGAAGCACGGGAAAATGACGAAGAGCTGGAAGCCCTTGAACGGATGGTGGAACTGCGTCGGTTTAGCAGAGCAGAGTATCCAGCAACCGTGCCCACGAATGACATGAATGATGAGATGATCGAAAACATTCCTTCCGGGAATAGCTCTCCACCGATCGGACACACCACCACTGCAGCATATCATTCTCATCACGGTCAGCATCGCGGCTTCACGGCGGCGGGTGACACAATGGATCCGTCAGTGAATACGATTTCAAACACCACCAATTCTACTTCCACCTGTGGCAACGTAGATGATGCCGAACCAATACCGTCTAGTGAAATGATCGTTCCATATGAGGCTACTGATGAATAATTATTAAGCAATCTATCCCGAGAGTGGTGTAAAACAGGCACGACTATTTTGTACGACCGGCAATGTACAACTAGCAAGTCCCTATACAATATGAATTCCACCTCTGAACACTTCGTACCAAGACCGGACCGGGATCGTATAGTGTAATCGGTAATACGCGCCTTTACAATACGCCCGGTTCCGGCTTAAGTGTCTACTAGAACATGTGCACACAGGACTTGATTTTGCGGTTTTGTGGATAGCTTAGGTCACAGATCAGTCAGTCATCAAAGCCAGAAACGGTTGTAGAGTCAAAAAGGAAGAAAACGTAAAACATTTATTTGCACTACACCATCCAAACTGTTCTGCGGATGCAGTTACTTCGGAATTCAATTTGTTTCCTTGTACTACCGTAAGCATAAATGTTACATCTTGTTTCTCATTATAATATTTTGAATTTGTTCAGAGTAATTTGAGCACCCACACACGGAAGTAATCTTCATTTCTTTTTGTACTTTTTTTCTGATATACTTTTGCACGACGGATGGATGTTGAGAACGCGGAAACCGAAAGTGAGATACATGAAACGTAGCAAAGGTTTAAAACCTGCAAAGCGAAAACCCAAAACCCTATTCTAATCAAGAAACAGTGTGTATTAAAACGACAAAACAAAAGTGAATGTATGTTTACAAAGCTAAATTTACAAACCACAGTGAAATATCGCGGCAAATAGGTCTAGTGGCGTTTGTATAAATATTGGGCAAGAGAGCCGGGCGATACTATTTTGCGTACATGTGTACAATAATAAAAGGCTATGGCTCTTCCCCCAGCAGTAACAAACAGGCAACAATTCTACAACCGAATCATATAAAGTAGTAAAAAACAAGTATTTAACGTAATCTGTCTACCACACCCCGATCAACATTCATGAGTTCAATCGCAATGAAAAGGAGTATGGTCAATACGGCTATCCATTATCCTAGAAGATTCTTATTATTTTTGTCAAACTTATATTGTGTGGTTAAAGGGAATCTACGAAACGGTCACTAAACACTGTTTTCTATACCGGAAAGACGCATCACATTCTCGCAGAGCGTCACATTTCGACCTAAAACCCCCGGAATTATTTTTCAATTTCAAGGTTTAAAAAAAAGTTTTTCGCGTGCGTAGGATCTGCTTTTCGACAACAAATGCTGTAGAAAATGAAAAAATTTGGCAATGAATCTGGAAAGTCAGCCAATATCCAGTCGCCACGTCATAATTTTTGATCACACCAAATTCTGAAAACCCGACCACATTTAAAAGCAGTAGAGCGCGTTTGTGTTGTTTAAGGAGTGAGTGGATGGTGGACTGACTTGCTGCTGCGCCCCTTCTATCTGCTAAATAGCCAGCCATCCATTCACCGTCCCGCCATGGATGGTTCGTTGGTGTAGGGCGTAAGGATGTAAACAGAACAGGAATGGACAAAACGTGCTAAAGTAAAAATGTAATGGCGAGAAATGGTTATTAAAGTAAGTGTACGGTTCCATGCATATAGTGAGAGAACGAAACAAAAAAAAACCCAAGCACGGATCGATCTTCTCTTCGAACTGAACTGGAAACGGCTGGACGATGTGATAAATCTATTTGTACTAAAATTTGTGCTAACTTTCATGTACGCGTTAGAAAACCCTGTAAAAGCTGTAAGAAGTAGAACAAATGAAAGAAAGAAAAAAGCCTGCGCGTTTCGCAATCCGGGATTTAAAGTAACCAAACGAATATGACAGCGAAAGTCCTTTTTTGTACGTTTTACGACATTGCGTGAGGAATGGAGTATTTGAAACAGGCGCAACTACGTTTTCCGTATTGTACATAAGCATGAAAAGGCGCAGGTTGGCATGAAGAGAATGAAGAATGAGGCAGAGAGAACGAGAGATTGCGGCATGCGAATGAAATGATGTTTTATTCTGCAGTGTAGTGTCTGACGCATATATTTTAAACTGCGCAATGTAATTGGGTAGAATATTTGCAAAGCTCAACTAGTGAAACGTTATCCGAAACCGTATTGTTCATTTCACGAGCATATATGAGTTACAATTACCAGCAGCAGTGGACATGCTGTATTGCTACATGCTAATGTCATTACTATTACTCCTACTAATGCGTTCAACTAGAGCTAAACCGAACCAGACAAGCCGGGCGCGTGTATCCGGTCATCTATCATGGATCGATGATGTGCAATATGATTTCATCCCCCAACTCTTTTGCATACACCGGGCCACCACCCTCGCCAGGTTTGTGGGCGGATTGAATGTAAAAGACGGTTCTGATCTCTTGATGATATGCTTCCATTACTACTTGAGTCTATTCGTGTTTTTCTCACTTATAATTGTGCTTACCATTTCGCCGCAACACATCAGAGCGGTGTAGTAAGCAAGCAAGGGCGTGCGGTAATTGAAACTGATCGACTTGCTGGTGATCATGTTGTATCACTAATGAAATGCACGTGAGTTAAACCAGCTTCTAAGAATATGCGACATACAAAACTTATCGCTTTCATTGGAGTTAAGGACATTGGTAAGTGGTTAGTATAGTGTAACTAGATGTAAGGTAAAGCAGATAGATGGAGAGATTTAAAATCTCTGACAAATACTTCTATATTAAAGAAAGGGAAAACTACTAGCGCGCGGGAGATAGGGTCATCACCACATCTAAGCTAAGCGACCGAGGTGCGAACGAAGTGATCTCAACACACGGTCGATGACGAGTACCTTTAGGATCATTAAAAACTTATGTCACGCTCTATGCCATGGCTGCATCGATGCGACACGAGCGCGTAGAATTTGTCCCTCATGCATCTTGTCGTGAGCCCATACGCCTGAAACTGTTGTGTCCTGAACTAGAACTAAATATGATTGATTGCACACGACGGTGTGTCTCTGTGCGCACACCGGGATCGTTTATTTTACTAAAAACCAAATAAAACTCTACCAATGCGTGATACAACTAATAAATTAAATGGAATAAGCCGAGACGGTAGTGTAATTATAAACGGTCGTAAACATATTACTATTAAACCATACTCTCTCTCACACACACACGCGCACACGAACATCGCAGCCAAGATTGCAGCATCCTGTGTAACTCCTCGGAACTGTCTTGCCCGACGCAACTGTATAAGAAATCAATTCTATTCAAACTATAGTCATTTAAATTGTATTTAAAACAAAGCTTGCTTTCGAAGTGCTAATAAAGTGCGGTACAGTTTCCGTGGGTAGTAAAGCGGTGGGAAGCATAAGAAACAAATTGCGCGTGGACACACATTTTCCTGTAGAGAGACTCCCAAAAGCAATCTAACCGTCATCATGTGCAGACAACTTAGTGCGGATTTTGGGCTTACAACAAGTGCCGGAAGAATGTGAATGGATGAGATTTAAAATTGAAACAAACAGAAAAGTAAGGTAAACCGGGGATTGACGCTTTCCTTAGCGAGGAGCGAGGGGTTTAACATCGATATCGTGTAATCGAAACAAGTGAGAGATTAGAGGTGGTGATCGGTAGGTTCGGTAATAAATTGTGAAACTGTGAGGCAAAGTATAATACGGTTGGAAAGATCTGGTATTCAAGCATAGGAGGAAAATAATAAAAGTGCCCATGAAACGGGGTTTAACGCTACAACATTCGATCTGAAGGTGCTAGAGTTGGCGAGCAATGAGAATATGGTAAGTCATGCGTGGTTATCAGAGTACTAAGTTGCCTAATGTTATTCGAGAAATGTGGAAATGTGGAAAGAAACATAAAGAATCTTAACATGTAGTAGAACATGACTTTAAAAAAATGATTGCAAACGGCACTGTGCAAATCATTTCAACTACTCATTAACAACGCAACTGTCAGTTCAAATTCAGTGTTGTTGCATGCCGGCTAGTTTTCGCCCGGACAATATAAACCATACACACACACCAACAAAACTGCCAACGATTGACAGCAGATTATAAACAATCAGTGGTGTGTAGAGAATGTGCACATTAAATGAAGATGGAATAAGTTTTGGGAGCCTTTAAGTTATCAGATAAACTTTCTAAGTGATAAAAAGTCATTCTCGTAGCCATCAACTAGTCGGAGCTGGTGGTAGCAGACTTAATAACCCGATAACGTTTGTAAAATTCCGGTGAAACTGAACGCAACATCTCCACGAGGACTCCACACCGTAGTGATTTCGTAATGAAGAACAACATCAGCAACAGCAACAACAGAAGGCAGCAGCACAAGAACATAACAACCAAAGCATAGCGTGGAAAATACTTGGCGGGGGAGTTCCCAACATAGAGAAAATAGCCTTCTCGGTCGTTGCCGTCGGGCATGTGGGAAGCATCGCGTTGAAAAGCCAAAAACTGCCGGGCCCGCTTGGTAAGGGTTAGCTCTTTCTCTCCCCCAGTACTGCCAGTTGCACATACCGGGCCGATGCAGTGTAGTGATCGGGATTTTGTTTTTTTACTGGGTGTGAAGAGAACGACGTAAAAGTTCTAGTTCGCGTGTGAGGACAAAATTCTGCACTGTCGTAGTCACAGAGCATCATCAGTTAAATTTGCAACTCGGCAAGTGCATACATAATTGATGTAGGGTTGATCAACGGTTCTTTCTGTTGAGTGCGAGCGCACTAGCAAACAGAGAGCCAGACGTTGCGTTCGAGATCTTCAGCCCCCCTAGAGGTTTTTCTTTGGTTGTGAACGGTGGGAAAAGTAACTGTATCGGTAAGCAAAGCAAGGCATGCTTTTTTTTGTCACACTGCTAGGAGGTAAACGCTACTGCACAGGGCCACGTTTCTGCAAAAGCAAGTGCACATCTGAGTAGCGCGTCACCCCAAACTGTGATTTTTATTCGCTAATCGATTGTGCAAGATTGCGTTAGCGGTGGTGTACGCGAGTGTAAAGTGCGAGAAGGTCGGTGTGCAATAGTAGTGCGTGATTACAGCACACACCATTTGACAGGTTGACGAAATTAGCAAACGTTTGAGGAAACCCTAAAGTCGTATCGTTTTCCGGGTTCCGGTCAATGTTGCCAATTCGCGTGAGGGATTTGTAAGCAAACGACACGATGGTCGCCTGGATGGTGTCTCACAAGCGGCACGTCCGGATACTGCTGGTAGGCGATCAGGGTGTCGGCAAGACTTCGCTTATTTTGTCACTGGTGAGCGAAGAATTCCCGGAAGATGTACCACTCAAGGCGGAAGAAATCACCATACCGGCGGATGTGACGCCAGAACAGGTTCCCACAAACATAGTAGACTATTCCGGTAAGCTTTGTTTTCACCGAAAACCTTCCGTCGCATTGCATTAATCATCGCTCTCGGTTTGGCCCATTTTAGCGGCCGAACAAACGGATGAAGCGCTCGCGGAAGAAATTCGAAAGGCGCACGTCGTTTGTATTGTTTACTCGGTAGACAGTGAGGAAACGTTGGACGGCATCACCGAGCGATGGTTACCGATGGTGCAGAAGTGTTCCGAACTGGAACGGAAGCCGGTGGTGCTCGTGGGAAACAAGATTGACCTGGTTGATTACTCCACTATCGACGTAAGTTTTGTTTCCCGGTGCTATGATAGATCTTCCTTAGCGGGTATTCTAAATTTTCATTTAAACTATTAAATTTTTCCGATTGTAGCATGTCCTTTCGATCATGGAAGACTACCCCGAAGTGGAGAGCTGTGTGGAATGCTCAGCCAAAACGCTGCACAACATTTCCGAGATGTTCTACTACGCTCAGAAAGCAGTTTTGCACCCAACGGCACCGCTGTACATAATGGAAGAGCAAGATGTGAGTTATGTGAATTTTACTTCATAAGGTTTCAATACAAATGCAAATGTTTTCCTACTCCTTCCACACCAACTCCTCACGCAGTTAACCGAAGCTTGTAAAAAGGCACTTGTGCGTATCTTCAAAGTGTGTGACATTGATGGCGATGGATTGCTGAATGACTACGAGCTGAATCACTTCCAGCGCCGTTGTTTCAATGCACCCCTGCAGCCTCAGGTGCTGGACGAGGTGAAAGCGGTACTGATGAAGAACACACCCGACGGTATCCGCGACGACTCTGTGACGCTCAACGGCTTCCTTTTCCTGCACTGCCTGTTCATTCAGCGCGGCCGCAATGAAACGACCTGGGCCGTGTTGCGACGCTTTGGGTACAACGAAAACCTCACAATGAGTGACGAATATTTGCACCCGCCCGTTAAGATACCGCCGGGCAGCAGTACTGAATTGTCCCACCGGGGACAACAGTTTCTCGTATCGCTGTTCGAACGCAGCGATCGGGACGGTGATGGTGCACTTTCGCCTGCCGAGTTCCAGAAGCTATTCAGCGCCTGCCCTAGTCCACCGTTCTCCACCGACATTAAGCGCACGATACCGACAAACGAGAATGGGTGGCCTACACTGCACGGATGGTTGTGCCGCTGGAGCCTGATGACGTTGGTGGACGTGAACAAAACGCTCGAATATCTCGCCTATCTTGGGTTCAATGTGCACGAAAACGAGTCCCAGCTGGCAGCTATTCATGTTACGCGCGAACGGCGCATCGACCTGGCCAAAAAGCAGAACAGCCGTACGGTTTACATGTGTCACGTGATCGGTGCGAAAGATGCCGCCAAAACGACCTTTTGCCGGGCGTTTCTAGCTCAGGACATGAAGCGTCTTACCGATCGGGATATTCGGCACAACAACCGGTACGCGATCAACTCGGTGCAGGTGTACGGGCAGGAGAAATATCTCGTGCTCCGGGACGTTGACGCGAGGCTCGTGCTGGACCCGCTGCAACCAAGCGAAGTGAACTGTGACGTCGCCTGTCTGGTGTACGACGTGGGCAACGCGAAGTCCTTCGAGTACATTGCACGAATATACATTAAGTACTTTGCCGAGAGCAAGATACCGGTACTGATCGTTGGTACCAAGGCCGATCTGGAGGAGGTAAGGCAGGATTATCTGCTGCAGCCGCCCGACTTTTGCCACAAGTACAAACTGCTGCAGACACAGTTCTTCAGCGTGAAGCACAATAAGAAAGACATCTACACGAAACTAGCAACGATGGCAGCTTTTCCGTGAGTATTGCTATGGGATGGGGATGAAAGCTAGTTTTCATACCGATACAGAATTTCTTAATACCACCACTATATTTCAACTCTAGATGCAGTGAACATATCTAGTAGAAAGCCACTAACAGGTGAATTGTTGATATAATGTACGCATTTAAAAAAAATTGGACTGATTTTAGCGATTTTTGTCTATGATGCTAAGGCAGTAAGGAAGCAACTCCGAACGAATAAGTTTTATATAGTGAGTCACTTCGTGTCCACCCAAAGTAGCCGATTTGGTATTAGAATATCATTACCCATTGGGAAAAAAATAAAGAATGTCCAAATGAATGTAGTGGTCACTCGAATACACCAGGTAATCTCCCAAAAGTGAACCACTAAAGGTCCTGGTGCAAAATCCTTCCCGAATTTCAGAGACAAACCTCACAATGGCTCTCAGATACGAGAGACATTTTCCATAAAATGCCAAACGAAGGATCAAATTCAATAATTTGTAGATCAAAACGGAGTGAAAGTTGATCGCTAGATAAAGCTCACAGTCTAAGATGCTGGCTAGCCGGCTCGTAAAATCACCATATAGGATGTTGTCAAGTTTTTCTGAAAGGCTTTTTAAATGAAAACGTTGATTGGCTTTTCATCATTGACATGCTTTATCAGTCCATTTTTTAATGCACACGTTAACATCAATATTTTAAAGAAAATATCACTTACTATGAAAAGCCGTAAAAGGTATTCTAATATCTTAAAACCTTAAGCAAGAACTGCTGTCGTTGGTCTAAAAACAATGGTCAAAATATTCTAATATTAAATCCTATTCACATGTTTAGCAATATAGCTAACAATCTGTTTTGGGCAGCACACATTATATTGCAACAACCATCCAAGGATTTTGTTGTTGAAAGTTTGGTTTTAAATTTAATTCCGTTCCGTTTTTTATCTTCCTTCTCTTTTTATCTCTTCCGGGTTGCATACTCTTGTTCTGTCTATGTATTGTCGTATTCAGTCGATTTCAAGCAGCGTGGATTCTGTTTTATAAGCATAGATTGGTACAACTGTGGGAAACAACGTAAGTTTGGTCCGTTTGTACAAACGTTTTTCTTACTGGATTGCTCCTATATGTATATAACAGTAACAACTAATTATGATTGTGCTAAAAATATGTAGTATTAGTTGTGTATACAATTAACTACTGTAGGTTACACCACGCCCTAACACTCTCATACACAAAATGCTTTTAATATTTTCACTTTATACAATCGATTGTATATTTAACTCAATCCTGCACCTAATAACTCCATGTTGCATGTTGCTGTTTGCAGTGGAAAATGTTTTGTACTAATACGTGGTCATTTTGTAAATCTTTTTAGCCATCTGAAGCAATTCGGACTTATGTCAAGTGATCCCTTGCTCTGGTGGAAGGCAGGATTAGGCATAGCAGCCGCAACGATTGTTGGTTTCTTCGTAGTAAAAGCGTTTCATGGACCTGGTTCAGCAGCACGATGAGAAGGAAAGTGTGATGATCGCTTGGTGAAACCCCTGTGTACATACAATGTCGCTGCTGATATCGTCCTCTCCGGCGACACCGTCACCATAGAAGCAGCGTAAGCACTAAACCATAAAAGGTAAAGTCATAAGCTAAACAACCCATAAAATCCAGTTTAACGGGCAAACATATAGCGCGATCTTCCGCGATACGAATGTTTGCGGGGGTTGTTTACTCCCCGCCAAATAGAAATAGAAAGCACCCTTGACGGAGTGCGCGCATACGTTTTGGGAAAGTGTAGAACGCCCGAGACACGATAAAAGATAAGTAGTAAATCAAAGCTAAGCGCGTGGGGGTTATAAACTTATTCAAAAAACATTGACTGGAATTTGGACTTAATCTTCCAACATTTCGAGTGAATTTCTGTATACTCTATGTTTTGGATCAATTGTTTATAAAGAACATCGTAATCGCTTTGCTTTTCTTTTGGCAAAAGTATAAGCTTTTGTTAAGTGTCACACACATACACCGATTGGAGAGGTGTTCATATATTTAGTTTCCTTATTAAACGTACTATTTGAAACTGTGGAACATTTCTATGCTTAATAGTAACGATCGTACGTAAATATGATAATATACTACCATTACTTTACCGTTTGCATCGCTGTAGACAGAGTAATGTTTCAGTATACCAGTGAATGCAAGATCCGTTGTTACAAAAATTGCTATACCATTAAAACCGATAGGCAAAATACATTACGCAGCGCTAAAGCTTTATTCTGGTAGTTGATTTTTGGGAAACAATCTACAAGCGGTGTTGTGTTGTATAGCTGCAAAACTTAGAACTAGAAAACCATCAATACCGTCAGTAGTATCAGTGCAGCAAACATTGTTTGAATATAGTGGCAAAACAATTCGAGAAACGGAAGCAAAGCGGCAAAAAATTAAACTTATTATTCCTAATGAAAATCGGACGAAAGGTTTTCTTTTTTTTAGCAGCAGCAAAAGCAAGAGTATTCGAAAGAAATCTTCTCTCTTTTCTCTGTGTAGCACACGTTTTTTTTATATTGCAAACATTATGCTATGTTTCGTTTTATTTTTCCGTATTCTGTAGTAACATCATCATCATTATGATTAGACGACGCGCACACTATATTTATTAGTAGATTGAACTTGCTAACATTTTTCGTTTAAAAAAAAAACTAACATTGAAAATATACAAACACTCTGAACCGACTAACAGGCGATCGTTTGTGACGTGATTCCAGTCATACCTACCTTCGCTATCTCTCCCTTTATGATTCTCCTTGCAATGTGCATTCATATGCCGAAGCATCATACTAACTATGGGTCTTTTTTCGTGTCCTAGAGTCTTTACATCCTTTTCTTTTTTACAAAATTCGCTGCAGTTTCGATTGTGTGTCGCGGAACACATCGATCAACGGTTGGGTGTCCGGTTTGGTGTAAAGAATGTTGAGTGCCGCCGAAATGAGATCCTGCGATTTCGACATCACCTTCCGACGATCCTTGAACGGGATCAGCTTCGGTTGATTCACGATCAGCGATAGCAGCGCGGAGGTAGACCGGATCAGATACAGCTCATCGTCCTCCGTCACCCAGATGCGTTCGTTCATCGAGACTAGGCTGTTTGGGAAGAGATGGAATAGGAAAAGAAATTATCTTCCCTGAAGCGCAACGCGTTTTGCTAACATACCGTGAGTAAATATTCAAAAGCTCCTCAATGTCCAAGCTCATCTCGATCAATGCATCCGGGACGGGCGAATTATACATGCCCAGCCGGAAGCAACGAATCTCGACCTCGCGCACAATGAACGCAAGCGGAAAGCAGCAACCGGAACTGTCATACTCGAGCGCCAAACTCTTGACCTTCGCCAACAACCGCCGGCAGCGTTCTGCGCAACTGTCCCGTCCCTGCAGCTCCCGGTCCAAAATGTGCGTCCACACGGACTCGATTAACAGTGGATCGTTGTGGTGCGAACAGTTCAGTATCGTCAGCTTGCACTCCCACAGCTCGTACTGCTCCGCAAAGTCGGAGTACAGTTGCGTCAAATTGTATAGATTGGAGTCAAGCAGCTTTAGCGCGTCGTACCGTTCCTCGGTGTGCTGCGTCAACAGCGCAAGGGCATCGTACACCTGGCGTTGGATTTGTGCTACCTCCAGCTTATCCTCCAAATCCTTCAACAGCACACCGTTGTGGGCAGAAAAACCGACCGATTCCGAGCGCATGCACATTACAGCCCGGGCAAGATATTCAATGCGTTGCTGCAGATTGATACTATCGCTCGCGAAGTTAGCGAGCTTGTCGAGAATTTTGGCCGCGGCCGCATGCTGCCCATTGCGCTCGTGATACTTCCAGAGCAGATCGGCGAGCACCAGATTTTCTGGCGTTCGTACCATCGCCCGGCTGAGGAACACACCGAGCGATGGTTCGGTAATTTCAAGCAGCTCGGCAAACAAGTTCTTCGACAGCAGCCACTCGTAGATGGCAATGTGGAGCAGCTGGTCGGTGCTGAGAAGCGCTTGTCCGATGATGTTCAGCACCTCCTGATTACCCGTCACCCGGTCCTCATCGTCATCCAGCGATGGGTAGATGCCGTCCGGTTTCGGTTGCTGGCCCCCGTTTCCGGCCGCATCGTAAACGTAGTCCATCATCACCTTCACCTCCTTGTACCAGTTCATTCGATTCTGGAATGCGAGGAACCCTTCCTGGTTGTCCATCGCATCGTTGTTGCGGTAGAACAGCAGCCCGGCTTCATTTGGATCGCTTTTCGCGGCACAGACCGTACACAGCTCGATTACGCCGCTGTAAAACCCGGCCGAAACAAACTGCTGGCATAGGGTCGCGAGTGGCAAATTGGGTGCGGCACTCTTGCACAGCTGCAGCGCCGTACGCAAGCGTTCGTCCTTCTTGTCACGATCGGTACATCCGCGCGAGAGAAGCAAAATTTCCGTAGCCTTGTGCGAAACGGCATCCTCTTGTCGGTACAGTGTTGGACACACTTCGCGCAGCTTGGATGAAATCGATCCGACGCTCGCGTTGTCGGCCAGATACGAATTAATCAGCGTCACGATAAGCAGCCCGCAAACGTCACTGCGTGTCAATACCAAATCGCGGAAGGTGCATGCCTGCAGTACGACTTGCTCGTCCTTCGTTAGCTTCCCCACCAACAGATGGCACTGGTGTTCGCAGATTACTTTCCAAAGACCAACAACTTCGCATGTTTGTTCTGAAATATGACCGAAAAAGAATACGAATTAATGCTAATTCAGTGAAGAACTTCTCCTAGAGCAGTTTTACTCACTTATTAAACGCACTAACGCTTGCAGTGATTTTTTCTCCTCAGCCAACGCTTCTTCAGTGCAATTTTTCTGTACCAAAACAGCATTACCCTGTGGATATACGTAACCACTAGCACCGGCACCCCCAGCTATGCTGTATCCTGGCTGGGATGATAATAAACTGCCACCGTATCCAACCCGTTCAGCACCGCCACTCAGCAACAGTCCGGATTGTCCGTGGCCGAACGATGAAACCGTTCCCGTTACAAGACTCCCAACATTGGGCTTTACCGACGTACCGTTACTTCGACCACCGGTGTATCCGAGCAAATTGTTCGCCGTCACATTCTCCAGAAACCGTCGGATGGCGTATAGGTCTTCCAGCAGCACAACACAGTCCTGGTGCGATATTGACGAGTAAAAGCGTTCATCCAAGCAAGGTTTGCGCCAAATGCTGCGCAACATCCGGCTCATATACAAATACAACCCGGCATGTTTAGCAGAATAGTGAAACAGTGTCGTTTCGACCGTTTCATTGTTGTTGTTGTTTAAATTCGATGCTGGAGCAGCACCACCGTACATGGAAGTGTTTTGCCTCGGTTGTTGTTGAAGTACCGGCGACACCATACCACGGCCAGGCGTCGAGTACGGTGTGGAAGCAAACAAACGTCCACCCGGTCCAAAGTTGGCATTCTGCTGCACGGTGGAATCCATCGCACTGCCATAAGTTCCACCCGACAGTGGAGAATTGAAGCCTAGCTGTCTGTTGTCGTTCAACATGGGTGTGTCAAAGTAAGGCTCGCCGCCATACAGTATGAATGCTTGCGTTGCCCAATCACCAACCTCCGTACCGCGAATCGATTCCCGACAGGCTAGTAAAAGGGCCGTTGCGCAAGCTTCCGGTTCCGTCTGCTTGCTGAAGTACATCTTGACCGCTTCGTTATGTGGACCGTGACAACCGACGAGCAGTTGTTGAAGGATGTCAACCGACTGTAGTATCGACACGATGTGCACACCCTGGTTCGTTAGCAGGGCCACCTTCCGAGGATTCTGAGCCTTTCGCAGAGGAGTGCTGATCGAAACGCGATCCTTGCGCATCACATCGGCAATGGCCCATACCTGCCCGTCCAGTGGCATGTAGGTGGTGGATTCGACCAGATTATGCTGCGACTGGAACTGTTCCGAGCTGAGGCATGTGAGCAAATCTTGGTCCTGCTGCTGTCGCGATATCATCAGGAGCGATCCTTGGATGTAGTGGGCAGAGTGGACCAGCTTTGGTTTCGTCAAGAGTAAACTGCCCGTAATGCCGGGTGGCACACGGACGTGCAGTAAATACAGTCCTTGTGGTTTGCTTTGGGGTGGTTCGGGAAGATTGTTGTTGGCATTTTGCTGGATTTCTTGATTTGCAAGGTTTTGCTGTGATGGTTGCTGCATTTGTTGTTGTTGTTGCTGCTGCTGCTGCTGTTGATGTTGCTGCGACTGGTGCTGCTGTTGTTGGTGCTGTTGCTGTTGCTGTTGTTGTTGCTGCTGTTGCTGCAATTGAAACTGCTGTTGCAGCTGTTGTTGTTGAAACAGTGCCTGCTGTTGCTGCTGCTGCTGTTGTTGTAACAATTGCTGCTGCTGAATGTAAAACCCATGCAAGTGTAGTGGAACGGTGGAGAAATAGAAACGCACACCACTCTCTGCGATCGCAACGAGATGTAAGCTGGAAGAATCTTCCGACGTCAATGGGCAGATGGCGGTAATTGGATGAAATACGGCCGGATCGATCGTGCGTAAAATCATCGACGCACTCGAGATTATTTCCTTGTAGGAAAGTCTTGCGATACGCCTAGTGCTTCCCGCATCCTTACCCAAGTCCCAAGCTTCTATGGAGCCCTTGGACATGAGCACGTACAGCAAGTTGCGTGTGTTATCAACGGTAATCTTCTCTACCGAGTCGGTTTCGGTAAATATTTTAAATATCCCAGGCACCAGATGGGACATCAGCCCCTGCGAATGGTTGATCTTGCGGCACCGTTTTCCGAACCAGTTCGATTCTGCCTGATAGCTGACTTCGTACAGACATCCGTCACGACCGCCGAGAAAAATTCTTCCGTCGTCCGTGCCCTGTACACACATTATGGCAACGTTGTCGGTGTTAAGCACGAAAATGGGCGTGTGCATTAGCTGCATCTCTTCGCTGCACTGAGAAGACAGGCTGCGGTTCGGTGTCCCATTGTTGGCATCACCAAACGTCACCCCGAGGACAACAATTTCTATCGGCGTGGTAAGGATGAGCAGATACTTCACGTCGGCGACGAACAAGCCGGGTTTAGGTGTTACCAACCCAACGCTAATGATAACCTGCGACAACCCATCGAAGTAGGCCACATCTCGCGCATTTTCATACGTCCATATCTGAGAAAGGAAAAGACATTCAGAGTAGTTAGCATTGGTTATGTTCTTTGTTCATTGAAGCACATCCCGTACGTATAAATCCGTATCGATTGTAAGCCACGCTCGTCCGATTTCGGGAAACAATCCCATCATACAGTGACATTTTATGTCTGAAAAAAAAGAACAAAAACGTGAACCGATAGTAAACATCACACCCGAAGCAAAAACTCACGGTTAAAATGTTCCATAATTTCCGACGGTATGGGAACCTTATTGACCGTGCAGAGCTGATTCAGGTCCTTGAAACCCATCGAAAGATTGCTGAGTTGCTGATAATCGAAATCACTCAACCCACTAGCGGTCGGAGTGCCGGCTTGCGTTACGCCCGTCAGCTAGAATACCGCGTGGTTCGGAATGGCAAGAGGAGAATAAACGCACGATTAGTAGCACTGTGATCGCTGTTAACGGGATGGTAAACAAATGCCATGTGGCCCGCGAAAGGCCGGACAAGTTACCTCCAGTAAACCCGGCACATCCACATCAATCAAACCATGGCGTTCCAGCGTATTGCCGGCAGAGTGGAGTGCATCTATGGAAACAGCCGGCAGTTGTTCGCCCATTGTTCGTGAATGTTGTACGATAAGTCCTTGCCTTTAAATGACTGTTTCACCGTCCACTACTCACGCAAGCACTAGATTTCACCCGCAAGGACTTTTTTACTTATGTTTTAACAAATTGCAGCAAACGGCGCTAAAAATTTATTGACGCTTGCAACCAAGAGTGAACCGGGGAAAGGTTAGCTCATCTAGATTTCTCTAGCTAACTGCATTGACACGCAATT
This sequence comes from Anopheles moucheti, assembly GCF_943734755.1. NCBI lineage: Eukaryota > Metazoa > Arthropoda > Insecta > Diptera > Culicidae > Anopheles > Anopheles moucheti. Next base: position 9,466,994 of record NC_069141.1, on the reverse strand, counting down.
TTGGCAGTTGACGTTTTGATCGGAGATTTGCTTAGAAAAGCCCGTTGTGCAGCACCATCGTAATAGTGAAAATGAATTATTATATTGATTTTACTGAAATTATAACGTAATTTGTCGAAAAAGGTGCTTTAGGATTGCTTTTGTACAATCAATGAGACGTAATAGGATCGTGTATTGTAAATTCTACAATTTTGCAACATTTCAATGCACCAACAAACGGTCCGCCGTGCACAACGATGTGCATCAAGGATGACATTTGCGTTTGCATTTTGTTTGCCTGAAAGGCAAAAAGTAAAATCGATTGTGAGCTAATTTTGCCAGTAAATGTTTTCCAATTATCCAACTCCGAATCAAATGTATAAAATCGCGTACTGTGTCGCTAACTCAGCGCAAACCGGGGCGTGAAAAAAGCAATCGTCCTGTAGCGCATTCCAGTGCGCAAAAAAGCCATGAATTTTGCAGACCCATGGGTGACGCAGGACAATAAAGCTGGTGAATCATTTAGCAACAACAGCAGCACCGCCATTAGCGAACTCGCACCGCCAGCGGCAGCAGCAGCAGTAGCAGTGCCAGCGGACATCATAACCACCACCATTGTTGTCATCGATTCGTTGGAGTTTGAAGATAATTTCATTCCCCAACAGCCACCGCTGAATCCGCGAGAACCGCAAGATAATCGCCTTCCGGACTCGGACAATTATTTAGCCGCATTAGGTAATGAACAACAACGCAGCTTAGACAGTGCGTGTATGTGGACCTGTTTTAGAAAGGAAGCAGCAGAACGGCGTGACAGTGCTGATAAGCCACGCTACTACGTTGTAGTGGTTAAAGCATTACAGTTCTGAAGAAATTAGAACCTTCGTTTAACAATTCGTCTGGTTTAATCTCCTTCAACCCGTTAGAAAAACGCTTGCATCGGCTGAAGAACCATCCGAGCGTGTTGCAGCAGCTGGCCGAACGTCGTGAAGCTTGTATGCAATCGTTGCTAGGAGGAGGCATCACAATCCGTACGGACGCTGATCTGGAGCTGGAAGAACCCGTCAACAGTAACGAGCTACTGCGATTCATTCGCCCCGAGCAAGCCCTTTCGCAAGCGGAAGTTGTGCAACTGGTTCAGCACGATCAGCTACAGTTGGAAGCCGAAGAGCACGAAGAATCGCGCGAAGGTGAAGAAAGCGGTACCGAAAGCTCGACGTCACGCTAAAACCGGACCGGTAATTTGTAGGTAAGTGTGATAATGTTGCTTCCTCTATTCCATTCCTTGACGCTACAATTCTCACGCGGGGTTTCGCTTAATGCAAGAATGAACTAACAATCGGAAAAAGGTGCATTGGTGAATTGAAGAGAAGCTTGATATATATTTTTCTTGGCTAGCTTTGAACGGTTTTTGTAAAAATTCCAAACGGATACAATTGTTGCCAAACATGTCTTCCTCGACGACACCAACAACTACGACGACGACGACCACGGCCATGAATCTCGACCAAGTGGCATACTTTCTGGTGACCGGTGCATCGCGCGGTATCGGTGCTAAGATGGCCATCGAGACGGCCCGCAAATTCAAACCCGGTTCCGTCGTCGTGCTGCTGGCCCGGTCGGCATCCGGTTTGGAAAGTACCCGCTCGGAGATACTTGCCGTCAATCCGCACGTTACCGTGGTGACTAGTTCGGTCGATTTGGCCACGGCTTCTAAAGAGCTGCTGAACGAAATACTGGACAAATCGCTCGGCAAGCAACAACCGACCGGCCAGTTCGGGTTGGCCTGTGTCATCCATAACGTTGGCACGATAGGCAACATTGAGCGGAAGGCGATCGATATGGATGATCGTACCGAGTGGGAACAGTACTTTGGTACGAACCTGTTTACCGTGGCGGTGCTGAACAGTTGCTTTCTGCGCAAGTTCCATTCTGTTTCCAGTAAGCTGGTCATCAACATCACCTCCAAGGCCTGCTTGGTACCGTTCCAGAGCATGACGTACTACTGTGCCGGTAAGGCAGCTCGCGAGATGTATTTCCGCGTGCTGGCAGAAGAGGAAGCCACGACGGGCGTTACCGTGTTGAACTACTCGCCCGGTCCAGTAGACACGGAAATGACCGTCGATCTGCAGGCGAATTCGAACGCACCGGAAATCCGGGACTACTTTAAGAATCTCCGCGATACGACGACAATACTCACGACCGAGCAAACGACGGCCAAATTTTTGCATATACTCCAGAACGGTCTGTTCAAGTCGGGCGATCATGTCGATTATTATGATCACTAAGTGTCCACGAAGTGGCCAAAGCATGTGCCCAAAAACATTCCACCTTATACTATACATGTGTGCAATCGCTTAAAGCTTCCAATAAAGAAGAACGCTACATGGTCAGGCAGCGTGTGTGGCGTAACATGAAATGAGTGTGAGACATGTGTTTTCTGTTTGTCCCTTATCACCGCCCCGTTTTGTTTGACGGTTATTTCTCTGTTCTTTTTCCCCCCTCTATTTCACGGCAGATTGGTGATTGTCCATGGTGTTGGCGAGGTGGCGAATGGAAGAGCAGGAAAATGTTGATAAATTCCGCCTTCGGTCGCACGTTCCTCTTTCTCACTAATCTCGCGTGGAAGAATCGTGTCGCCCTGCCGGCCCTCATCATGGTGGGGTGCATGGTGTTGAACTACCGGGGCGAGATCGAGATCAACATCCACACGGAGCGGATCGCGCTACACGATCTGCCAAACCGGCAGCAGCAACAGCAGCAGCAGGCCGGTGCGTTCGGTGGCATTGCGATCGACCATCTGGAGGACTTCAGCGACGATGACGAGCTGGATGAGGACGATCTGTACGATTACTTCGAGAGTGACGAAGAAGATGATGAGTTTGTCACCGAGGACGAGGAAGACGAGGACGACGACACGTACGACGAGGAGGATGATGATGAGGACGGGGAACGGATGCTAAATGGGACGATACGATTAAATTGGTATACCACACTCAATATTCACAATGCCCGTAGATAGACGTGAAATATGGTTGCGGATTGCTCTATTTTAAGCTTTGTTGAGGATATAGTCGACGGATTATATAGAGATCGTATTGAAGTGTGTTAGAAACTATAACATACATACATAAGTGGCCAAGTTAGGGGTTAACATATACGTGCGGAAATCGGTTAAGCGATGCCATCACCATAATTAACAGTGTAAATATGTAAGTTCAGGTTACATCATTAAAGAGCTATATATCACATGAGGGGATTTTCATGATACTTTTACTTACGTATAGAAGTCCGAAAGAAAGCTGCTCAGAAGAATTTTTGGCCCCATATACAAAGACGAGATCGTATGAAGAATTCACTATCGTACAACGAATTAAGATACACCGCCGAGGAAGACAGCCGAGACCATCGAGCACGGGGACAAACACAGATACTGGTGCCGTCAACAATGAGGATGATCCCCAAATAGAGCTGGATGCGGAGGAAAATTCATGCAATCAAATAGCTCCACGTGAGTATGCCCCCTATTGCATATCCTGTGGAAGTCCCGGTGCAAGAGTCGGTTCCTGCCGCGCGTTGATCGATCGATCCACAAAACATCTTTCGTACGGGATGTCCTTGGACCAACATTGCGGGCGGATACATGAGGGCAAAGTATCAAAACTCAATGGTCATTGTTCGTGCTTTGGGCAAACCAAATCTGTTCATCACCGTGCAATCAGTACGTTTTGCAATACAGAATGAGCGAGTTACTAAGCTGTGAATTTCGATTGTCTTGTTTATTTATTATTTAGTGGATTGTTTAAAATTGTGTAGCAATTAAGCAAACAACGCAAATTTTAATATAATAATAATTATATTTATTAAGCTGATAAGTATGTGCGTAAACCCTTGAGAGCGATCGCTAGCGCAAGTGAGATGGATCAAATGGGAAGTCTCCCTCATCTCGCGCTCCAACTTTCCAACTTTCTCGCTGATACGAAATCCCATACAAACCAGCGGTTTTCAGATTTCTGACACCAAGAGAGCATCCAAGCCATAGAGGTAACATCAATACCCCTGCAGCGTGCTCACAGCTGTTCCGCTCTCACATGTTATCATCGAGCGTCATACGAAATCCCATACAAAGTAGCTGTTTTCAGATTTCTGACACCAAGAGAGCATGTATTAGCAGGAGGTACAATGTTTATCCCTCCATCGTGCATATTTTGTTGCTTGGGCCATCACTACGCACACTATCAAACTGATGAGCACGATCGGTTGTGTAAGTGAGATGAAGTGAGATGAGTTTGAAAATATGCGTATGCGTATCTCACTTCATCTCACTTACACAACCGATCGTTTTCATGAGTTTGATAGTGTGCGTAGTGATGGCCCAAGCAACAAAATTTGCACGCTGGAGAGATAAACATTGAACCTCCTGCTAATACATGCTCTCTTGGTGTCAGAAATCTGAAAACGGCTGCTTTGTATGGAATTTCGTACCAGCCGACGGAAAGTTGGAGCGCGAGATGAGGGAGACTTCCCATTGAATCCATCTCACTTGCGCTGGCGATCGCTCTATCCTACAGGTAAATAATGTAAAAAGCCAGAAATGGTAGGTTTCAACATCCTGAAGCTGTCGTCCTGATGCCGATAAAGAAAAAGGAGTTTGAGTACACTGCATACTTCTCTTACGTAGCCGTGTAACCGGGCCGATATAGCTAGTCAAATAGAAACTAATGATTTATATAACGAAGGATATATAAAATCCAAGCATATTTTTGATCAATTTTTTATCTTTTTAATGAGATTTTGTGCTATAAATCAACTCTGCTGTTAAATTTCCAAAACACGCACTATCTACACAAAATTTTTGGGGCCCTTAATACGGCGAGGCCCTAGGCGACCGCCTACTCCGCCTAGAGTTTGATCCGCCGCTGAGCGTAGTATATGTATAAAAAAATACGATTAATAATGGCAAAAAATGGCCACTACCGGTACAGATAAAATCCTCCAGCAACGATCCGTTATACAGTTCCTGATACCAAAGACTTCTACAGTGTAGGTAATTTTAACTCCCATCCGCAATCAGCTGGCCTGAAATGGAAATACAGCTCATCCGTTCAACCATTTTAATGGTCATTGCTTTATCATTGATCATTGATTGAAGATCACGGCTAGAAAAGGAATGGCTGTACATATTACCGGAAAGACAGCGAAAGCTCACTTCCTTCGTTCCGTCCTGTGCTTGGTGTTTTTATTTCTGATTTTGACGATTTTGACGAGAGGAAAGACATGAGAATCTTTTGATGCCATGATGAACTACTCGTGATATTAGGCGGATCATTTACATTTGCTCAATATTGTACTGTACTTAAGTTACACATACAGAACACGATAGCTGTATCATCTTTATTTTTCTCCACTAAAAGGTGTAAACCAAATCATACGCCACATAATGCATTCATTCACTGATGTATAATGATCGATGCTCCTTCTTCCCGCATTTAAGGAAGAAGGAATTGGAAAATTCGACCTGCAGCGCGTGCCATAACTTGGTGTGGCTGTGTTGGTTCAAGACTGATACAACCTTGCGCCCCGTACACGCTCCCCTTCCTTTGCGCGACCACCTTCTTACTTCTCCTCCTGCTTCGAGTAGACGAGCGTCAGGTGACACTTGCCGCAGTAGTGACGATCTTCATGGGCAGCCATGAACACGCCAGCACCGCACGATTCGCTGGTGCACTCACGACGGAGACGGTGGATTTTTCCGTTCTCGTCAACCTGCGCGGGGCGAAAAAAGGGTCATTTATTAGGGAAATCACAACTTGCCGCTCCTGCCACGGTGACAAAACTTACCTTATAGTACTTGAGGACAGCGAGTTTAACCTTCTTCCTCTTGTGCTTGATCTTCTTCGGGGTGGAGTAATTCTTCTTCTTGCGCTTCTTGGCGCCACCACGCAGGCGAAGCACCAGATGAAGGGTGGACTCCTTCTGGATATTGTAATCGGACAGTGTGCGACCATCCTCCAGCTGCTTGCCGGCAAAGATCAGACGCTGCTGATCTGGCGGGATACCCTCCTTATCCTGGATTTTCGCCTTGACATTCTCGATCGTATCCGAGGGTTCGACCTCAAGGGTAATGGTCTTACCCGTGAGGGTTTTGACGAAGATCTGCATCTCGAACCGTCTGGCATCATTCAACGACGGAAGAAAAAGCGGAATACCATTGATATAACAGAAACAGTTTAGCTTCCGTCTTTTCTCTACCAAGGACATTTGTTTGGGTACAGCCGTCTTTCGGTAGAGATCTCTCTTCGAAATGAAAGTACGTACACAAATTGTGTTCATCAAAATGAGTTGATACCGAGCTTCTTTTTCATGGTACTTTTAACAAGTGGGTAACAAACCTACACGATCCTCTTCCTTATTCAGGATTTCTGATGCAAAATTCCTGATCTATAACCTCGCCGTGCTATCTGTACTTAAACTATTCCTGATCTTATAACCTACACGCTCAATCAATGCTGAAAAATGTCAGTCCCTTCTGTAAACGGAGGAAACCCCCAAATACAAATCTTCTTCTCCCATTAGCCACGAAACCCGCCTACAACACTCTACTGCTTTAAACCAGCAGAACCGCATTGATGCAACCGTCATTCTCCGGATTGTTCGTCACCTGCGCGTACTTTCCCCACACCACCTTGCCAGATTGAGTCACTAGACCAAGCTCGGAAATGTTCACCTCAATCACGGTACCCTTCGTAATCACACCCAGGCTCGTGTACATCGGTGACGATGGGTTCTTTTTCACGCCAATAATGGGCAGATAAAAGGTAGCCTTCAGCTCCGGATGCGTTACGTGCGCCTTGTTGAAACGGAGTGCCATCGGTCGGATGAAGCGTTCGTACTTTGGTGGTTTACGGGTAAAGTTCTCTCCGACATACGTCACCTTCGTGACCATACGCTTCCATGCCTTGCGCTTCGTACGGCCAGTCCGGATCACCTTAAACACCTCGGCATCGGACTGTGCGCGCACCTTCGGGATTGGTACGTCCCATTTGCCCGCCTTTTCCTTGCGCTTCTGCTTGATCATGTTCGACAGCACCTTCGCGCTCGACTGTATGCCACGATCCATGAGATACGGCGGCAGTGCTCCATCCTCCACCTTTTCGGTCGTCTTTTTGACCTTCTTCTCCTCGTGCGCCTGGATCTTGCGCTTCATCTGAATCTTCTCATTGCGGCGCTGCTTTTGGTAGAGCTTAGCCTTGATGCCCCGCAGCTTGCGGGCCATGGCGGCACGCTTCTTCGGCTCGCGGGCCTCCCGCTTACGTTTGCGCTCTTCATAATCGAGCCGGCGACCGTACAGCTTTATGTGCCGTTCAATATACTCGTTCTGCGGCATGGTGAATGATGTTGCTTAGAGTGAGCGATAATGCTGCAAGAGGTAAGAAGGAAAAGGTACCATTAGATCACATACCAATGGGCTTCGATGAAAACACACTGCGTTCTTTATTCAAGTGAGCACACCACTAAGGCATCATATGACAAGCATTCGGAACCGCTCTATACCACACTTCCAAAAATTCACTCCGATTAATGTTCCGGCACGGTTCACTTGCGTTTTAGATACCCCCGTCCACACGTTTCGTATCATAATACACATCACATTTAGATGCCGCACACGCGCTAGACGTGTTTCAATCGATATCCGTGAATTTTTGGAAGGGATATTGCGTCCGAATACTCGACATGTTTCACTTAAATAAAGAAGGTTTTCAACGGGGCTCATTCCGGGTCTGACACTTACCCACACAACGAGGCAGGACTGTAGGCCGGACGTCGTCGTTACAACAACCGTGGCTGTTCCGGAGAGCAATCTATCGCCGTCACCTTCCTTATGAAAGATCCCCAACACGTCGTCGGTATTCTTCACATTAACCCAAAAATTAAGCTTAAAGTTAACTCCTATTCTCCTGTATCCCCAGCAATTTAGCTACGCTTTCCTTCCTAATTTTTGTGTCTGTCACACACCCCTGTCGTTCCACATGTGCTGCCGGGGAAATGACTAATTGGCCCGACAAACTATTTTCCCACGAAAATCACTCGAAAAACACAGAAATATTATGCTTGTTCTGCTAGAACTACCACTGTTAACTTTTACCAACGATATCAACTTATTTTGATGAACTTTTTACACAAAATAGCTACTTTTTCCGAAGAACAACGCACCAACTCACCTTACTCTGACACCATACACAAAGTAAAAGAAAGCGGAAATCGACGGTCAGCGCTACCAGCGGATAATCGCACACTTCGCAATGTCACATGCTGTTTCCGTTTGCTGCATGGGCCGCGAACACAAATGTCATCGGATTTTATTTTCAAACTCCCGAAACTGTGTTAATTTTTGGTCTTTAGAAGGGTTTCGAATCGTTACGCTCTGAAGAGGATTTAATTAAACATTTAAGTCAACCATTTTTTTCATATTAAAACATGTATTCGAGACATGTATTTTGTGTATTAATATTAATATGGATAATTATCCATGACACCCTGTTCTCACTGTTCGAGTCAACTGTCAAAGGGTGCCCCACTGTCATTGGATTGTTTACAAAGAGGTTTTTCCCGTAAATAACTCTCCGGTGGTTAAATAAAGTGTGCCTGTAATATTCTACTCCGCAACGATGCCAAATTGGTATTACGATAAAAAGGATCTGAGGAATACGCCTTCGGCAAAGGATGGAATTGACTACGACACCGAAAGACGATACCGGAAAGAGGGTGCACGTTTCATCACGCAAGCGGGAGCATCAATGAGCTTAGGACACAATACCGTGGCTACAGGCGTTGTTTACTTCCATCGGTTCTACATGTTTCACTCGTTCCGAACTTTTCCGCGCTTTGTAACGGCCAGCTGCTGCTTGTTTCTGGCCGGCAAAGTCGAGGAAACGCCAAAGAAGTGTAAAGACATCATCAAAACAGCACGCGGACTTCTGGCTGATGAGAAATTTCAATCGTTTGGAGATGACCCGAAGGAAGAGGTAATGACGCTGGAAAGAATTCTGCTCCAAACGATCAAGTTCGACCTGCAGGTAGAACATCCGTACACGTTCCTGGTGAAATACGCCAAATGTTTGAAGGGTGATTCGGCAAAGCTACAGAAGATGGTGCAGATGGCGTGGAACTTTGTGAACGATTCACTTTGCAGCACGGTTTCGATTCAGTGGGAACCTGAAATTATTGCTGTGGCACTGATTTATCTGGCCAGCAAGCTAAGCAAATTCACGGTAGTCGATTGGGTAGGCAAGAAACCGGAGCATTTAAAATGGTGGGACATGTTTGTACAAGATGTGACGTTGGAAATGCTGGAGGAGATATGCCATCAAGTGTTAGACCTGTACCAATCATCCCAGGCGGAAAGTGCCCCTTCGAAAAGTCCACCCCAACTCCCACCCAGCAAAGCATCGCCACCGATGAAGCGTGCAAATATATCGCCGATAACAAGCAAAAATTCTCCCAACATCGCAATCAAGGTATGATGCTGTTGTAGTTGAACGGTTGAAGTATTTAATTGTCCTAAAATTGATCTTCTTGTCGTTTTCTCCCAGAATCCAATGCTGCCTTTACCCCCAACGGAGGTGGAAGCAAATCCCATTCCAAAGCATATCACAACCGAGAACCCACACTATCCGTATCCTCCATATCCGATGCATCCAGTGCCACCCTTACTGCCCCAAAGCCATGGACCACCGCCACCATACGGAACGATGCCGCCAGCGATGCCACCACAACCACCCCAAACGTGGCAACACTATCAACACCCGAATGCAAACAAATACTACCCTCCTGGGCTGCCTCCGGGAAGGAATACGTACTACCCTCCGCAGTAGCGAGATTTGGAAGTGGGTAGCACTCAACAATATTCGATATGTAAAAATACATCTACTTAATTTGCAAAAATCTAGTATAACTCATTTGGTTTACACGGGTATGGTTTTGTTTAAATTAATTTTTCAATAGGTAGTTTTGAAAATTCCATTCATTTCAAGTTGCGTGCGAGTTTCGAAAAATCTGCAAACATCAACGTCTCGGCCGTTTGTCTCGACATCGAATCCGATGACAGGTGTCAAAGTGAAAATTTTCTTATCAGTAGTTCGGGACGGAGGATTTTCGACGCGAAGAAAATCACGATTTCTGCTGAGAAAAGTGTATATTTTCGCATAGTACATCGCAACTGCGTGTAGCAGAGTGGTTTGTGCAGCTGAAATCATATTAGTTGCATGCACAAGTTCATAGTTTCGCGAGAAAAAAGGAATAGTTCTCTTGTGCAGTGCCAGCCCAATCAATAAAAACAATACACGCACTCACACATACCATTGCAAGGCGTTACACATTGACAGCTGATTTGTAAATAATGCATTTGAAAACAGTGTAATCCCGTGATTTGGTGCAAAAACAACAAAAAGCGACAAATTTCAAAGCACCTTTTTCATAATACGCAAAACCCCAAAACCAATAGAGCAGTGGGAAAAGGCAACAAGCCAACATGCTAAATACCAATCTCGTTGTGCCCGTGGTACTTTGGGGGCCGAACACACCAACACACTGCGTGTCGAGTGTGTTTCTGTCACGGGACCAGAAAATCCTTGCGACTGGTTGCTACGATGGGCAAATTTGTTTATGGTAATGAGACGTGCAATGCGTGTTAACGATCAAGGCCCCTCAAAGGTAATTGGATTTTCTTTCTCTCTCTCTCTCTCTCTCTCTCTTCCAGGCAAGTGGACCCGGAGACGCTCCAAATGACCCCACGATGTCTTTTGGTAGGCCATACGGCACCGGTTCTGTGCCTCACGAGAGCGTCCATTATTCAGGACAACAACTTCCTGGTTAGCTCGTCAGAAAACGGAGAGATGTGCACGTGGGATTTGGTGGACGGAAAGTGCACGGAAAGCATCAAGATGCCACAGGTGCACACCAACATTCAGGCGTACCACATGGCCAACTGTGATGATATTCGGCTCTTTTGCAATGGCTACTACGCGGAAATCATGGTAATGGATCCGTTCAGTCTGGAGGTACTATTTTGTTTGAGTTCTAAGGTGAATCCGGATTGGATTTCTGCTCTGCACGTGCTACGACCTTCCAAGCGGAAGGACGACGTTGTGTTGGCAATTACCACCACCGGTACAGTGAAGGTGTGGACACTGCTCGGCAACGAAAACAAGTACTCGGAACCAATTTACGAGAATGAATCCAAGCAGATACGCTGCCTGAATGCGATAACAATGAACTGCTGCTCGCAGAACCAGCGCACGGTGTTGATTGTGTGTGCGAAGTATTGGCAGATATACGACGCTGGAGATTTTACCGTACTGTGCAGTGTGATTTCACCGTCGGGCGAACGGTGGATGGGTGGTGATTTCCTGTCAAACGATCGTGTCATTCTGTGGTCGGATGAAGGTAAAGGATATTTGTTCCGTCTGCCAGCGAACAGTATCCCTGACAATAAAGATTTCCACGGTCCGTCCGTTGGTAAGGATTCACCCTTTCTGTACTGCATTTTGTCGCAAACGGGCGAAAAACCACTGTCCTGTCCTCCGACCATGAAGCTAGTCACGTCGAATCGGAGTGGCAAAACGCAAAAGTATCTGCTGCGCGGTGATTCGGAAGGATACGTTAATATCTGGGCTGTGCCCGATATTTCGATGGAGCAAATTAAACACATTCAAGCGCAAAAGCAACATCCTGCATGTAAGTATAGGCTATGAGGGATTATTTAAATGATTGTTTGTACACCAAAAAACATGTTATATTTCAGCGTTGGAATCTACTATCTGTACGTCGTTGCTTGAAGCGTGGAATAAGATGAATCCACTACCGGTGGGAATATTGGACCAGTTGTACCAAAATAGTGAGCCACTGATCAAGCTTACCGCTAGCATTTACCTGCCGCAACAAAGCCGTCTAGTGGTGGGTAGAGAGGACGGCAGCATCATTATTGTGCCGGCTACCCAGACAGTAATGTTGCATCTGCTGCACGGGAATCACCAGCAGTTTAGTGGTTAGTTAGCAAAGATTACACGTATGGAAACGATTTCTCATATTGGATGTTGCTATTTCAGATTGGCCACCGCATCAAATCCTGAATGGCCACAGTGGAAGGGTGAATTGCTTACTCTGTCCTTCGTTGGCACATTCGCGATACGATAAATCGCATCTCGTATCCGGTGGTGTGGATTTTGCCGTCTGTCTGTGGGATCTTTACAGTGGATCACTGATTCACAGATTTTGTGTACACGCGGGAGAAATTACTCAACTGTTGGTACCACCACCAACGTGCAGTGTAAGTACTACGCTAAAGAATACGATTATCATTGCCTGCTGTGATGGAAATTGTAATTTCAACTGTTTTCTCATGTTTAGCCTCGCATCCTCAAGTGCATCTGTTCGGTGGCATCGGACCATTCGGTAACGCTGCTTAGTTTGCAGGAGCGCAAATGTGTAACGCTTGCGAGTCGCCATCTGTTCCCCGTAATTTCCATCAAATGGCGCCCACTGGATGATTTCCTTATCGTTGGCTGTTCCGACGGTACGGTGTATGTGTGGCAGATGGAAACGGGACATCTAGATCGGGTGCTGCACGGCATTCTAGCGGAAGAGGTTCTGAATGCGTGTGATGAGAATAGTGGCGAAACTGGAAGCAGCACTGGGTCAACTTCCGAAATGGGACTTGCCAACCCTGCCGTTCATTTCTTCCGGTATGTGAATGGTGTTGAATTGTTCTCTATGATACAAAAGGAATACTATAATTTGGATCTTGTCTGAACAGTGGTTTGAGACATCGTAACATTAACGCGATACGTCATGCAACCCAACGCGGCATTCATCAGCTTCAGCAACTTCATGCACACAACAATCAGCATGGTGACTTTTTAATGAAGAACCGTAGCAGCCCCTTGATTATACAAGGCCTTCGCACTAACCCAAAGGGTATGTAGTTTGTTCTGTGTATACTAGGAAAATGGATTGATATATATGATTAAACATTTGGCTTGGTTTCAATTAAATATCTTCAAAATCAATCCTTTAAAATGCATATTGCATGAATTTGCATCATATCTCTTCTTTCCTGTTTTAGACGCGGAGAGCCACATTCTGTTCTTCGACATCGAGGGATTAATATTTGAACTGCACGCGGAAGAGTACGCCGCTATGAGTCCCAACACTTTAGAGGTTCGCAGTCGGGAAAGCGGTTTACAGATTGGCCTTATATATAATGAAATATACTCTTCTTTGTAGGCTGAAGGATTATTAATCCCTACGGGTACTGATAACCATGCTTCGGATGCAGGAAAGAAAATATCAGGTATGTTTTCGTGATATCTTTTTGAGTGCGCTTTAAACCCATTTGAATATTCGGTTTAGTATTCGACGAAATTAACGTTTCCCTTTGTAATGTATTGTACAAAGGGGTTATATTAGAGTGTTATATATGATGATATTCTCTTCTCTATTTCTTCTTCCATGCTGCTTTATTGAATTTATATTACAAAAAAATGCACATAAAAACAACTACCCTCCTTTGTGTACCTCCAAATCAATCACACCAAACCGCACGCAATCCGTATCGAAAGATTTCTTTGGGCGTGTTAAAAATAAGGCTGGCGACATGGAGAAAATACTGAAAGAGAAAGATAAACATGGTTTGTTAACATTTCACGTTTGATAGCATTGTGTAGCTTCGCTGCTTTTGCAAGTGTTGCAGAACCTGTGTGCGTTTTTTATGACTCATTTGTTTTGTAAATCGATACTTATTTATGATTTAACTTTAATTCATTCTATCTACCATATCCGACTTGTTGCAACATGTCCCCTTTCTTTAATTTCCAAATTAATTGCAAATTGGATTATTACGAGCTACAAATTATTCTTGATTGCGTATTGAGTGATTATGCATAATGGAAGCGTAGATATTTTGTTCCCCTCTTTTGTTTATTTGTCCTTCTCACTATTTAATAATATAACATGGAATGTTTTCTCCCAATAATTGTATAGTTATAAGTAGGACTTTTGTTTTCTGATCGTTTTTTGATATATTTAGTTGTTTACACTGCACCAACAATTATTAATTTCCTTGTGCGTCTTCTTTCCTGCGAAACGTAAAGGAATCCTTGCCAAAATGAAGGAAGGCGCAGAGAATGTTCACACGAAGGTGCAAGCAAAGCTGGATAGCGTTGTGAAAAACGTCGGAGAAACCGGTAAGGGTAAGTCCGAGTAATGGATGTGTGTTTGTTGTATGTGTACGTGCATGTTAGCTTTGCGGTCTGGTCTTTTCGAAAAAGGCATAGATTTGTAGACTGTAATACCGGTTCCGTAATTTTATTGATGCGTATATATTTTATATGAGTCTTATCTGACTCCACTTATGGTACGATTTCACTATTGTTCAGCTGATGCCGATGACGAATCCGAATTGGAAGGTTGTTGGCTTTCCTTGTCCTGCTCAAGGAAGTGGGGGCGTCTTCCGGGGTCGGGCGCGTTAGCAAAATCATCGGTCAGAAGGCCTAGTAGGGCAGATTGATAATGTACCAGTTGATTTTGTACATTCACTTAAGTACTTACTGGGATCAAACTCTTCATCACTTGCGGACGGATCGGCATTCGAATGTGCCTTTACAGGTTCGTTCAAATCATCATCCTCATCATAGGTGGGCTCCTCACCTTGCGAATATTGTGGAGCACTCTGCGTGAAAGGAACATAAAATGAGAAGCAATTTTTTATAAGAACTTGTTCTACACGATTACGTTGAACGCAGTCTAACCTGTACAACCGCAACCAGGGCGGCACACAGGAAAGCGATAACGATCACTTTGGTTGCCATTATGCTGTCGAGTTCTTGTGCACTTCGCTACGTTCTGGGCGTACTGTGTAACTTCAAAGTCTAAACTCTTCGTTTTTATATACTGCGCGTTAGTTTTCCGATTCCGCTGTGTCAACAGATCACAACACCGCCCGTACTGATTGATTGGAAGACAAATAGTGTGGTCCGGTTTGTGCAGATTGTACTTATAAATACGGAGCGAATGGTTGCGCCGCTGAATTCTATACTGATAAGAACACGTGAAGTCGAATGCAAGTAAATAGTGATTCGCAATAACAAAAAAATCTCTCACTCCTGCGGGTGTTGGGAGAAGGTTTTGGGGGGAGGTATTATGGTATAAAATAGGTCTGAAATTGCAATCTTGAAAGAACGACGAAAAGCCGACATCCTAAAAAAATAAATAAATAAAAATTATAATCATTTCTTCGAAAAATTCCTTTTGTCTAAGCATTTGCTGATGACTGTGAACTGATCGGAATGCAAGACACAACATTAATCACACTGTGCAAATAGCCGTACCCCCATTACTCGTGGCTCGTGCGACCAGCGAACGTGCGCAAACAGATTTAATATTTGTTTTCAATTTCCAGATTCCTCGGACATTACGAAGAAAATTGCACCCCGCATGGAAGCTACCCACGTGATGGAGGTAGCACAGTTGCTGCTGTCGTTAATCCACTCCTGGGGACTCGATCCCCATTTGGACAAAGTTTGTGAAACGCAGCTCGGTCTGTTGCGTCCCATGGTAAGTGAAAGAAACCCCTTTCAAGCAACATTCTCACATTCTAATATGTACTAACCCGTCCATACTTTTGTTATTTTTCGATAGATTCCCGTGTCGTTCGGAGTGCTTTCCAAGGGTGGCTATATGTCGTTGCTGTTGCCGACCTGGCAAAACAATATCGTTATCAACTCGACGCCCGACGAGCTAAAGACGGTTGCGCTGACGCCGGAACAGTTCCGGCGGGAGGGGTTGACGAAGTTGTTTACCGCCCGGCTGCACTGGGAACTCAGCACGACGCTTACCTCGAACCATCTGCTAGCGATGGTAGCCATGTCGAACACGCTGATGTCGATGAATATGGCCACGTTCATACCGGAGCAGGAGCGTGCCCGGAAGCTGCACCGTCAGTCAACGCGCGCCACCTGGAGCAATGAGGAGGAGCAGGAGGAAGCGTTCACCCAACAGCAGGCCCAGATAAAGCAGGGCTGGAGTTTGCTGTCCACGCATCATTGTTTCCTGCTGCCGGAGAAGATCGATGCGCTGGATGCGAACAACTTCAAGCGTCCGCAGGTGGAGATGATGGCACGAAGGTGGCAGCATCACTGTTTGGAAATCCGGGAAGCAGCGCAACAGCTGCTACTCGGCGAGTTGGGTCGAATGGGGAAAAAGGGCCGCAAACAGCTCGTTGAAAGCTGGGCCCAATATCTGCCCATGTACACGCACACCGAACCGATCGTGCAGCAGGCACCTAATACGGGCCAATCGAACGCAGGTTCTCCCACATCAAGCCCTACCGGTCAGCCCGGCCTGGAGCACGAAGAAGAATCGGAAGAGGAGGAAGAAGTGGTGCGGAAACCGTCCAGCCTAGCCGAACTGAAGCGCAAACAAACGACCGCGGTCGTGCTGCTCGGTGTGATCGGAGCCGAATTCGGTCAGGATATTTCCGCCACCGACGGTAAGCGCAACAATGAAAACCGTCGCAAAAGTTCCGTCGTCGAGGGTTTCGGTATTGGCAACAATAATCTAGCCCGTTCCACCTCGATGGCGCTGACGCATCTGCTGCTCGCGCCGGCAACACAAAAGCTGCCCGCTTACACACCATTGCGCCGGGCGGCAATTGATTTGATCGGGCGAGGTTTCACCGTCTGGGAGCCGTACATCGACGTCAGCAAGGTGCTGCTCGGGCTACTCGAGATGTGTTGCGATTCGAACCGGTTAATACCGAGCCTGAACTATAAGCTGCCGCTGACACCGCAGGCGGACGCCTGCCGGACCGCGCGGCATGCGCTGCGCCTGATTGCGACCGCACGGCCGGCCGCCTTCATCACGACGATGGCGCGCGAAGTAGCGCGCTACAACACGATGCAGCAGAATGCGCAAGCGATAAGCGTTCCCATTACGCAGTCGGTGCTTCATCGGGCGAAGCGGGAGATACTGCAGTGTGTCGAAATGCTCATCGATAAGATGCAGACGGAGATCGCTAATCTGCTAGTGGAGGTAAGTGGGAAGATCGGGAGAGGGCTTGGTCGTATACTTTCTCGTATATTGTCTCGGCCACTCTGTACACACTCGAGTATGAATCATTGACGAGCATTTGTGGGAAGTTTTAATATCATTATCTGTGTTGTCTTGTTTGTATGTTTAAAACATTTATTAATTAGTTTATTTTTAAACATTATTTATTCTACCAGGTTATGGATATAACGCTACACTGCGTTGACTCTGGAGATCTTAAAAACAAAGGATTGGCCGAGGTTAGTCCGCTGATGTGCAAATTCAATCAAGTTTCACACTGTAGCGCCTCGCGCCGTATTGCCGGTAAGTTGATTCGACATAATTTTGTTTTCCTTTGTACTAAAACTCGCTTCCACAATTACTAAAACTTTGTATTAATTTTTGCAAAACCGTTCGAAATATTTCCGTTCTTTATGCCGTCCCAAAATCCACCCAGTCGGCGCGAGCAACGGTCACTTAGCGATCTACGAGCTGCGGCAAAACAAATGCCAGATGATACCGGCCCACACGAAACCGGTCACCGCGCTCGCGTTCAGCCCGGACGGTAAATTTCTGGTCAGCTATTCCTGCACCGAAAATCGGCTCTCCTTCTGGCAAACGAGTGCTGGTATGTTTGGGCTCGGACAGTCGCAAACCCGCTGCATCAAGGGTTACTCAACCGCTCCGATACCGGACATTGGACGGCTCAACCCGATGCGGCTGGCGAAGCTGATCTGGATCAACAACCGTACCGTGACGCTGATGCTGGCCGATGGTTCCGAGACGCGGTTCAACGTGTAAAGCGGAAAGAGTTCTGGTCGCCCATCATTGTAGCTCATCATTCGTCCCATCTCTTAACACAGTTTTGCTTCGGTTGGTTAAATCGTTACTGCGTGCACTTAAACGTTGGGATATTATTTTACTCATTTCCATTTGCCAATCAGATTGTGTATATTTTGCTTGTGGCATATTTGTTGAGTTGTTGGTAAGATGCTCCCTCGCCTAATGATAAGTTGTATCAGTTGGAATTGCTATCAATCTTGACGAGCAAACAGTATTACATCGTCAGTGGGCAAACCGCAAGATATCTAAGGTCATCGGCTCCAGAAGAAGCAGATGGCTACAATAATATGCTTCGTCATCCTTCACTGGAAAAGACGTAGTTGCAGTGAAGTAAGGTCAACCATGAGAAATAGCAACATGTCGTGCGTCGTGAAAGGTGTCCCGGTTCGAGACGCCCGATGAATTGGATGATACCCTCCTTCGGGAGTTGCATTAACTAAATGGGTTCAGAATTTGGCAGCGGGAAACTGTTTCCCTTGTCATTTCGACTCCCCACCCTTTTCTGTACCATCTAATCTCCCCCCCTTAGTGATGGAGGCCGGTTCTGTTATCTTTTTCTTTTTTTGCGCAAAGCATGATCGGTCAAGCTTGGAATTGGTGAATGGCAAACTACGGATGAGAACTCTCCACTGATTCCAATTATGACGCGATAAACTTATATAATTATGCAAATTAGCACTGGACAGCGACGGCAATGGGGGTAGCAGGGACGGATTTTAATCTTCCGATTTGGGGGATAACCGAACCGTAGCGGTCGAATGTTGCTTCGGGATGGTTTTCTGTGTGTCGATCTTGATCTTCTTCTCTAGCTGACCTAGATTATTTGAAAGAATCGTTCGAAACAGCCGAACCGATGTTTCCTGTTTGCTGCCCGTGATGATCCCTGAAGCGACTGGGATCCGCAAGATTCTGTCGTCCGTTGATCCGGCTGAGAATCGGGTGCCCCCTACTCTGAGGGTGACCGGTGACCTAAATCATGCCATGCCATCGAGGGACGGATGCTTGCTTTTTGTTTTCCTTCTGGTCTTGTCTTGTCTGTGGCCAATCTTTTGCGCTTCCTCCCTATTTTGCGCATTCAGATTGGAAAGAAGGGAAGAAAAAAGCAGCGACGCAAAGTATTAATGGCAGTGACCTCTGGCGGGCGGATATGTTTATTATACTTAAGAAAAGACTGGCTGACGGCGCTATCTTACTGTTTCGTTTGCTTCATGTTGTTTAGTAGTAGCAATGGTAGTGATAGTGGTACTAGTTACTGTTTTCCGTTAATCTTACGCAAGATGTAGTTAATATCGCAAATTTATTAAATGCTAAATAAAAAAAAAACACACCAACAAACTACTAACTTAATCGAATGTTATACCCTCTTCCCCAAGAAGTGTTGCGATTCTGATTCCTACACGGTCATGGTGACCGGTTAGCATACCCATGTTGAAAGTATTACTCTCTACCGAGTATATATATATATATATACATAGATATACACACCCACAAAAATACACGCAATAATATATAAGAATCTGTGTAATTTATTTGTTAGCATATTTGCAAAGTATATATCGATTAAAAACTAAACTAATAAATCTATGAAACGAACAGACAATACAATACCTGGTTGGAAGTACTAATCGCGTTACAAAGAAACGTATCCACTTTCACTGTTGTGTACTTTGTTACGCTTAAAATGTGGTTGACAGTTTTCCATCGCCAATGTTTCATGCGCATCTACCGACGGTGCTTTGCATTGTTTGCTCAGCTTCACGACACATGATTACAGTGCTCTCGCCTACTTTGACGGACGAATTTGTGTGTTTCGAAACTGATTGCGAATGCATGTGACCGCGCGCATTCGGCAAAGATTCGTCACGCTTGAAATGCGTTTCCTTAGCGGGTGATTGTGACGATCGCAGCAGGCAGGTTCGATCGGAATTAGTAACGCTAGGCGCCGACCCATTCCATTGGCTGGGCGCGGGAATGATGATTAGAAATGAAATCAATTAGCAGTTATCCGCAGATGAGCCCGCTCTGGTGTTGGGCGTGCGTTCCATAAACTGTTCCATTTCCTTCTCTTTTACGATTTGATTCGCCCGAAACGTGAAGCTTTTACTGCCGAGGGACAGGCTGCTGTTACGCGAGATTCTCGATGGTGGATCGTAAGATTATCCGTGAGATTTGATTTACATATATTTTATGACCCAATTTTAATGTTTTTGTCTTTCAGAACTGTCTTTCAGAGATACTCTCGAACTCCTCCCATTCGTGTGGATGAAATGATTATTTGCCTTGATATCTGAAATCTTTGGGGATTAACCAACCAGAGGTAAGTGATGACATGATGCCGAAGGGAACGTCCAGCGAACTTTTCGAAAGAGATTTCCCCTTTCGGAGCATGGATGAAAATGGAGCAACACCCGCAATGCACTTAAGATTTGAGATGGTGCTTTCCTGTGGGACGCTGTGTATGCAACGGAAGGGGTCACAAACCACAGTCACCTCTCTACGAAGCAAGAAACTAATGGCAAAAATACACAAAATCACGACCCACGGAGACTGCAATTCGACCTAAATTTCACATTCTGGGGTAGGTCAGGGCTGGCACGAACGTGCACGAACCTTTTTATCCAGTCAAAATGCACCCTTTCAATCCACAGCTGATTGCTCGCTCGCGAAGGAAAAAGGAAAGCCAAACACACCCAAAGTCAATGCCAGCACGATAATTAGTCCTTGAAGAAGAATTGACGGCCAAAGATCGATGGTAACTGTGATCTGAAGGTAAATATTTTAAGTGTTGGTCGAATCATACCTGTGTTCATAATTCTTTTTAATTTTTCGCTCAGTTTTGAAGATGCTACGAACTTCAAAAAGACCACAAGGAACAATAGTGAATAACCATTGCGAGTATCTGAAGACATATACAAATTATCACATAATTTGTACAGCCCGCTCGGTGACACTCAATGAAAATTACGTGCGCATCTTCATCACCCTTGGTTCTCTACCAACTCCACAGTCGTCCGGTTCGGACGAAAAGGGTGTTAACCTCGAAGGAAAAGTCGCGTCTCCTCGTATGTGTCGAATAACTTGAATGCTCGGCGCACTAGTTCTACCAGCGACGAACCCGGTCGACCATCGTCGGGCCAGTGAATGAATTTCATTCGTGACTGTTGCACTCGTGCCGGTACCGGTCCTTGTTGGGTTCTCCCCGCGCACACGCCATTCACACTCATTCCGCCCCTTTAATGTCGCGTTGCATAGCTCGTTTTTTTCCTTCTCGGTGTGTGCGTTGTGCTCAACTCCACTTCTTTCTTCGTTTGCTATCGCATCATTTCATCTCGTCATCTTTCGGGAAAGGCACCGTGGGAGTAGCAGGAGAAGGTAAAAAGCTTTCCCGGTCGGGCCATGGAACGGGTTAGTCGCAGTCGTGTTACGGACGGCAAACCAATCGGTTCATTTCTCCAATTTCTCTCGATCGCAAACCCAAAGGCGCGGATAGGCCCTGGTGAGACCCGGTGCGTCATAAGTTCCCAATTTCCCAAGTAGAGGTGTAAATTTTGCACAATTTGTAGAAATTATCCCGTGTTGTTGCGGTATCGTCTACGCAAAGAGTGCGTAAATATTGACTGTTTACGCGAGTGAAAGTGTGAACTTGACCAGCGTGTGTAACATTGACCCGAAGAAGCGGGCTTTGGGTGACGGGTGGGTGACGAGTGGGTGACGGCTTTGATAGAAGGTGCTGGAACCGTACGACGGGTGCCGTTGAATGCGTACGAGTGTTTAAGCAGCCGAAGAGAACCAAGTCTTAAGAGGCAAATACAACACAAACCCCGAGCAGACAGACGGACCAAAGGAAACACGAAACACGCTCGGAAACACAATGAAGAAGCTGTTGTTGTTCCTCTTACTGACCTATTTATGCTCTGCCGCTCTCTCTGCCAGTATACTGGGTAAGTGTGTTCCGTGTTGTAATCAGCAAGATATGACTAATCCAAATATGAACAAAATGCTTTGTTTGCTTAATTTGGCTCACATTTTCCTTATATTAATTTAAAAATACCTGCCTCAAAACCTTCATAGAAATTGAAGGCTGTACTCTTCGTTTTAGCTTGTTAAAGTTCTTTATAGAAAGTAAAATTAATCTTAAAATGATTAGGAGAAAGCTTAAGTTGTGATTGTTTCCTATTGTTGCAGATTATCTGGCGCTCGTAACCAACGATGCGGGAGCCAAAGAGGAGGAAGTCGATGCGAGCAACTGCCTGTGTAATGGACCGTCCTGTCTCTGCTGCATCGACTTCAACATGACCCTTATCGATCTCGGTGGCCTTGGTACGAATAAGCCCGAAGCCCCTAAACATCCGATTAAAATACAATCATAACTCATTCTTCCCAAATGTTTCTTGTAGGCTGCGTTCGGCTAAAGTATCTTTCCGCCGAAGAGGGTATCGCGCTGAATATATCCTACGGCGATAGCGTACTGCTCAGCCAGCGCGTGAAGGGCCCAGATCCACCACCAACCTGCCTGAATGTGTTTTCCAGCCTGGCACAAATGTGTGCGCGCTTCAGTGAGTTGCTTCCAACGGACGAAGGACTGCGCGGTTGCCTCCAGCTCGAGCCGATGCTGCTCGGTGACGTGCAGATGGAGCTGCCACTTGGTTGCTTGCGGATGGGACCGAAGGGCATGGAGGTGATTAAATCGGCTGAGGAGCAGATTAAGGAACAAATTCCTAGCGAAAGGTACGTGTTGCTGCCCATGCGGAAGACATTGTTTGGGGGTGCTAATTTCTTTTTCGTTCCTTCAAGTGAGGAAAATACATCCGCTCCGGCAGCAGCAGTCGAAGAGAAACCGGCAACAGGCAACAGTACTTCCGCACTGTCGCTACTGGACAATCTTTCCACCGCGGACATTCTGGCGGCAGTGAGCGAATCGACGGACGAAGGCATTGCCATGATTTCGAACTGGCTCGGTCTGTCGGTGAATCGCGTACAGAAACCGGCCGAAGGTGCAACGGAAACGGAAACATCCCCTGCCGCCGAGGGCGAAAGTGATAAGAAGGAAGAGGAGGAAGAGTAAGCGTGAGCGGGGCGCATAAGTATTGCAATAGTATTAGTACATAGTAAGTTATATTTCACCAACGTGTGTAGACAGGTTGCTACAGTGTTACACAACAATAAATCACAACCGTACGCCTCTTTAGTAAGTTCCGCACTCGCGCCATTTCTTCTTTAATTCTGTTTCACTTGTTTCACTTACCCATGATTGAGTTCCATTGTTCTACACATCCGAGACCAGGATACCCTTGCATACTATGCACCAATATCCGTTAATACCGGGACTTTGTTAATGCTAATATTAAGATACTCTTCTCACGCCGTACTTCGTTCTGCTCACGATCGGTACACCGTCGTGGAAAGTGTAATTTATTTCCGTGTATGAAACTTAATCTCGCTTGTTCGTGTTCGCAGAGTTGAGATGCACTAATGACATGCCTGGCACGCAACTTCCATGCGCGAAAAGTAAGCAACTTAAACTCTAAACGAGTTGTTGTGTTTCGTTTAGCATTCCAGACCGATTCCATTACCGTACAGCAGTTATTGTTCTATCGCTAGCTAAGCATGGGAATCGATCGTATTTGATATTTTATTGCTTTGCCTGTTTGCTGCCGTCCAGGTTGAGAGGTTGTCATTATTTTGTTTGCCTGTCGTTGGTACCATACCAGTGCGTTGAAGTGCCGGAGTTTTATTTCGTTATAGTACAGAATTTATTATCAGTTAAGTGTCCCAAATGCATGTCCTTAACTGGTATGATGTTTTCAGCGAACACAGGCGAATAGTCCTCCTTTAACGATTGTTCACAATCAAACTTACGACAATTAGGTAAGTATGAATAATAAAAAATACTTAATATTTATATTGTTTATGGTGTGTTTGGGATTTTAAACAAATGTGGCAATTAACTAAGAATTTTGAAGGTTTTAAAGCAAGTTCACACTGTAAAATAGGGCTACGAAAACAAAATCCGTAGATATGTATCTGACAAATCAAAAAGGCAAAAAAAGGGGAAACGAGAAATCAACATTGCAACGAACAATCCCAATGCACATCCCAATTCACCTATTAAAAGAGTCCACCATAAACTATTATTGACAAAACATAGCACGTGACGCGAGAGGGATATCTCCGGGTGCAGTAGTAGTAGTTGTTGTTGTTGTAATAGTAGCTGATAATAAGAACCCAACGCGCCCCATTTCTATTCACCAACATTTGTCGTACTTTCTTCAGGTGCTGTAACCTCCGGATCAAACCCTTCGTCCGCACCTTCATTTTCCTCCGCCGTCAAGCTGTTGGTCTTCGTCTCTTGCGTGCCATGCGTCGCATTGGTCGTATTGTTACTATTCTGAATGTTGCAGTCTTCCAGTTCTGAGATGCGATATACAAATCGTAAGAAGCATATAAATCACGCTGCTGTAAAACGGACTATGCCGCGCTTTGTATCCTCCTTCTTATTACCTTTCTCGTCGGACAGCAGATATAGCTCTTCTTGGGTCAAATGCTGCGTCCGTTGACCGAACGTGTTTACCTGCTGTACGAACCAATCCCAGAAAGGCATTTCGGAGTCTGGCATTCCCAAAATATCCTGGCAGGGGAGAGATGATAGGATGCAGGATTAATCTACCTTTGCGTTCATCGCGAGAAGCGAAACATACCTTAAAGCGGGCATATATCTGTTCTGCCTTTTGTCGTATTAGTTGTGCTTGGAAATCAAACTTCAATTTTTGCTTATCATCTAGATTCCACGCTTTCGCGTTGCCGACGTATTTACGTAACCTTTTCATCGTTTCGACACAGTTGGGGTTTTTCTTCAGGATCGTTGGAGTAACGCTCAGATCTAGAACGAGATGGGGACGAATAGACGATGTTAAAAATACAACACACTCGCTCGCTCTATATCGGCAACAAACACTTACTTTCATATTGTTCCATCAGCTTAACGCACCGTTCTGGATCGGCACCATTCAGCTTTACCGAGGATTTTACCTCCAGATTCAGTTCTACCAGTTGTCGTTCGAGCTTCAGCACAAACAGTCGTTCGTCAGCAAGTTTATCTGCAAACAATCAACATTTATCAAATTATTTTCTTATGCTATCCTACGTTAAAAATACGTTTTGATTTCTTTTCGTTAAGACAAGCTCAATGTAATGGTCGCTGCCGCTAAATTTTGCCTTAAAGTCATGGATTTTTTTTTTCAGAAAACCATTTCTATATGAACGCTTTCTACAGTTGATGCCTTATGTACAACAGTTCACGACATAGTGGCGACAAAATTCGGCGGTAACGACTGTCCCTACCGAAAGCGTCCAGGTTCTTTTTCGTGCCGGGAGTAGTAGACAGGGGCGCCGCTTTGGTCGTCGTCTTCGCTGCCTTCTTCTTAGGCGGGGATCCTCCAGTGGATTCCTCTTCGTCACCATCCTTAAATCGTTTCTGCTTGATTATTCTACCTCGTTGGCTGACGATTTCCTTCGTATCGGTCGCACCAACCGCGTCCTGCAGCGGCACTGGTGAGTCGAACACCTTCTTTTGTGCTCCATTATTCGGGACCATGGCGAGTGCACTGTTCGCTTTCTTTGTGGCGCTAGCTTTTGTGTTTGAATTGGATTTTGCGTGAGATGAGGCGGTCTGTGGGGTGTTGGTATTATCGTTTTCAGACGTTTCGAGCTTTACTTTGCTCACATTGTACGCGGTTGAATTTGCCGATACGTGCGACTCATTAAACGTGGTCTGCAAAAGAGGGTACGAGAAGCACATTGAAACGCCGGCCTAAAAGCTGTTTCTGATTATTCGTCGGTCCACAGTTGGCTTGTACAGCAACAACTGTCAAATCGTGCGTTAAATGCTTAAAATGCACAACTGTAAACCGCGCGGGTTTGTTGGGTTAGGTGTATCGCTGCCATTTTCTACTTTACTTGCCTCAGCAGCGGAGATTGATGTTTGCTGAGATTCCAACGTATCATCCATTCCCGACTGAACGGCCGCTACATCAAATGCAAGCTAAGAAAAGGGGAATAAAACAGCGCCATTTCACTCAGTGTGCTAGATCCTTAACACGTTCAACGCCTTGTCGCAATAGTTACCGTGGGCCTGCTGTCAAATCTTACATGCCTTTTTGTATAGCCCATCACCCACTTTTGGATGATGCGGCCAGGCGGTAACCATTGGCATCACCCGAATTCATGTGATGCGGCGCTGAACGTGTTAATCATAAATAGGCAATGCATCGTTTTGTTTCCTCATTAGCTCTGGTTGGTATGATGAAATCAAACGAAACACATCAATTATCTAAATCGGATAAGTTTTATACCCGCCGTTTACACCAAAACGGAAGTGAAATAATTGAAGGAAGGGAGAAAAAGCATCTCCGCAACCTAAACTGCATCCCGGCGCGCTCTCATACCCCGCCACCAGCAAAATAACCCTCCTTCGTCAATTTTTTCCAAACACTCACACTTACGGGGCTCGGATCATCGCCGCTCAAGGCAGACTCAATCTGCATCAACGCCTCTTTAAAGCCCTTCCGTTTCATGAACTTCTCCGTCGAAAATTTCTCCTTCGACGATTCGTACGGATACATGTCGCCCTTCTTGACATTTCCGCTAAAATGGAACAAGAGCAAAGGAGGTCCGATTTTGCCACATCTTACATAAATGGCGCCGCGCACACCGGGGTACTATCCCTCGGTGTTTATCAGCCGCAATACTTACATTTCACCCGTGCCGTAGAAGTAGACTGAGTCTTTGCTTTTTCCAATAAGCGTGATCTATTGGAGTGTCACACAGAAAGGAGTACATGGCGGAAAAGAAAAGATATGGAAGCGGTGAGAGACATGGTCCATTAATCGTACGCTTGTCAGATTTGCGGTAGAAAAGACCAGCGCGTCGCCTTATGTACGAATGTGGCGAACCACTTTTTTCATCTTACCTTCGCGGGCCAGAATGGATAGCCCTTCACCTTGGCGAATACCAAATCGCCGACTTCGAAAGATTTTTTGGACGCCACCATCGTGCTGGCTGTGGCAGCTTGTTTACGCGGCGTTAAAACAGAGCGTTCCTTTGCTCGCTTGCGGCTTTACTCGCTTAGTCCGTACGTACCCTTCAAGCAGAGACAGTCAAACGCCACTCCACTACTCTTTCCGAACGTGAACAATAATGCCTAACTCACAATTGCCGCGTTTCGCTGATGCTGTATGTTGCTGCTTGTTGAAAAGGGGATGTTATAAACGTTATAACTTTTTTACCATACCAAACACAAGACCACTTTGGCAGTTTTTCGCCTGGAGTCGCTAAAAAAATCACCCTGTTCGCCGTCTCGATCAGATTACCGCCGACAAATTGTTTGACGTCTATGCGGTCAGGGTTGAGCATCCCGCCTTTCGCCATGATACGTTGAGAATTGGGTAGAAAATACAATGGATTGGGCATCATTTAATGGAAATAATCAGTAAAGAAATATATTCAACGTTTAACAGTAGTTAAATTTTCTCGTTTGTGGTTGAATATTAGCATTTACCAGCAATTAAACCATCTCTATTTTTTGCTTTTCCGGAGCATTTGACAGTTTGGGGACACAGCTGTCACCTTGCCCGTCGGACAAATGAAGCGTTGCCGTAGCGTTTCGTCACTCGTTCATCAGGCAGCACCAATCCGAGGCATGAAGTGTTTTTATAAAGGCTGTCATTTTTAATGGTTGGATTTCTCTAAGCCAGAAGCTGAAAGAAAGTAATTTTTCGCCCAAAAACGGCTTCTTTCTTTCAAGTTTTGCGTTTAAACTGGTGTGCAAAGGGTGCCAACAGCATCGGCCAGCCCAAATCACGTACAGACGATCGGAGCGGACGCGTTTGCCAGTCAAGAAAGTAGCAATAGCAGTCGATAATTGCGACGAAACACGGGTAAGGAGGACATGAATTTTTCTTGCCTTTCCCTTTCCTACTATTGCACACACTTCCTATTGTGTGTAGCAACATAGCTCTGAACCTCCCTCTCCACACCGAACGGGCTTTGCGATCCGAAACAAAAACGCTCGAAGCAACGGAAGCTGGGCTTGGAGAAAATTTTTGGTTTCATCTATTTGTGTCCAGGACCAGGGGTCCATGTTAGGTGTGAAAAGGTGTGTTGTGTGCAGTAGCAAATCCTTCGGTGACGGTGAATTGCTGATGAAACAGTGCGCTTACGAGCGACACTGATGTAAGCTGTCTCGAAAGCCAGCAACCCTCGGAAAGGTTGGACGGAATATGGTGTGAGAAGCGCAAAACAAAAGCGAATTGTTATACCAGCTCGCGAAAATGCCCCCTCCGTTTTTTTTGTTTTAGCTGACGATACGGAAAAAATACTAGAGATAAGATTTCGTCCCAGCTTTCCGAAACACGGTGGCTAATCTAATTTTACTTTTACACTGTGTTATTTTCTTCCATTGTTCTGTGCGATTCCATAATGGTCCCCCTATCTTGCCAATGGGTCAATGATGATGACGAAAACGCAACACAGAACCACCTAGGGTCTGTCTGGTGCTGCATCGTGTAAATAAGCGGTGTTAAAGAGGCTGCAGAGTGATTTCATTCGGTAACTTCAAGGAACGGCTAAAACCACATAACGCAGTAGGCAGCGAAACATCGTAGGCCCTTGGATCCAATGTCTAAACTAAACTCCCATGGGGCTACCGGGCTTAAGAATATTAATCTTGAAGAGGTAAGTAGCCACTGAAAAATATTGCTTTCGTATTGCGTATTGTTGTAAAACGGCATTGTTTCTTGCTTTTACTGCACCTGTCTGGATCACGATTGCTGTTGGCGCGCGGATGGACAACGAACGAAAATTAATCACCCCGCAGATATGGACCGATCTAGAAGCAGGGATAAAGCAGGTGTACAAAGGCGAACTGAGTTTAGGCATTGCACGCTACATGGAACTGTACACGTAAGTGCCAAACCGGAAGTGAACAGTGTAGACAGTTGTGTGTGTGTGTGTGTTTTTTTTTCTTCATTGCCTGTAACCGATCCGGAAATGAATGTTGGGATTGTCGCTAATCGGTTTGAGACAGTGCGTTTTTCTGGTTTTGTGTTGATGGTGCTGGATATGCGTAGAGTAGCTTAAGCAGTGAACGTGTAACTGTTGTAGCATATGAAAGGTCAAAACTAAGGAGACACGGTGTCGTGTTATGATGCAAAATTGAGTTCGATCAACCTTTCGTTTGTGTCTTTCCTTGACCTCTTGTAGTTGTAATATACAACGGTTCAACACAGGATAACGGGTGGTACATAGAGAATGAAGGAGATGCATAGCTGCAGTCAGTGGGACAGTGCGAAATAACCGGAGTCGTTTGGTGGGTTGTGATCAAAGCACAAACAGTTTGTAATGTACCCGTAATCCTCAGCAGCATGCACATTCAGCTCGCCTACTGAGCAAGATTGTGTGCTTTGTGGTCGACCACCAACCACACATATTGTGGGATTTTTACTCGCAAATGCTCACTGGGCCCTCGCAATGGTGGTTGCTATCAGGTTTACTCATTAAGGTGTTTTAAGTTGATACGTGCGTCGAGCATTGCGTGTTGATACAAAAGTGGTGTGTAACATGTTCACCTTTTGTCATCGTATGTTGGTGTGCGACCGCGTTTGGGGCTAAAAACAGCAATAAAAACACAAGTATTCGGTTCTCAACAAGTTCGTAACGAGATGACCAATGCGGAAGGCAAGGTTTTGTGGTTTTGTCCTATTAGACTGCACCGTGTAGTAGTAGTGTTTTCTGGGGAAGGAAGGAATGTCACAGAATCGTCTACTAATAGTATCTAAAGCATCACATAGCGATGATGGGAAGCTTTCGTCTAATAAGATATCTTAAGATATGAGCGCTATGAAACATTTTTGAAGACTAGTTTTTATTTATCCTGCGAATGTGTTAACGTGGAAGTGTTTTAGTGCCAATTTACAGCAGTGTTACAGCAGTTGCGTTGTATTGCTGCGTTTAATGCCGTTGTCTCGCATGTTTACCACCTACACTAGAGTGCGAGTGCATCTCTTTCTTTTAATGCGGTAGAATGTTGGTTCCCAATGTTGCATATTGATGCCGCTGCACAAACGATCAAAGCGAATTTCATTTCCTATAGAGATCAGTGCACTGTGCACATATGTGTATGCTGTTGCAGCCAATGTGTGGTGATCTATTTTTAAAGTTTCTATTTTCCTGATTGGAATTTTACCGCCGTAACCAGTACACCCGGTTGTGACGGTCAAACATGAGCTCAAATACGTCGTAGCCGTGAAGCGTTGATTCACGCAGGAGATCGCTATTGCTTCTGAAGTGACGAGACACAAAGCCGTGCAATAACTGCTGATTTCTTCAGTTCCCAAAACAATGATACGCTGTTATACTGTGCAATGTGAAGCACAATGAAACTGCTTGCACTGCCAAACTGACACAAAAGCTAGAAGGTTGGTTGTCATGGTAATGCTGGCAAAGCATAATATACAAAACAAAAAAGTTCTTTTGTTTGCTTTTTTGTTTAGCTTAGCATAGCTTGCTAAACGTGATGGTCTTACTGGTTCGATTTTTCGTTTATTGATTTAAATTTATGTTGTTTATATGTTTTAAAAAAATATTCACGTAAAAACCAATGAGATGTTGAAAGAATGGCCTGGGTTTCTCATTAACCTTTCTTGCATTGCAGACATGTCTACAATTATTGTACGAGTGTCCACCAGCAGCCGAATTCCCGCACGGGTTCGTCGAAGGTATCGAAAAAGGGCATTAGCGCACCGCCGGGCGGTGCCCAGCTGGTCGGCCAGGAACTGTACAAACGGTTGAAGGAGTTCCTCGAGAACTATCTCGTCCGGTTGCACCAGAATGGGATCGATCTGATGGGCGAGGAAGTGCTGAACTTCTACACCAAGCGCTGGGAGGATTATCAATTCTCGAGCAAGGTGCTGAACGGTGTATGCGCCTACCTCAACCGACACTGGGTGAAGCGCGAGTGCGAGGAGGGCCGGAAGGACGTGTACGAAATCTATCAGCTGGCGCTGGTAACCTGGCGGGGAAATTTGTTCAAGCATTTGAACAAGCAAGTGACCAACGCCGTACTGAAGCTGATCGAGCGTGAGCGCAATGGAGAAACGATCAACTCACGGCTGGTGTCCGGTGTCATCAACTGCTATGTGGAGCTGGGACTCAACGAGGACGATCCGCATGCAAAGGGCCAGAATTTGTCCGTGTACAAGGAAAGCTTCGAAAATATTTTCCTTGAAGACACCGAACGGTGAGACATCAGTGAAATTTTAACATTAGTGTCTTGCCAGATGCTAATAAGATTTTTGTCTATTTGTTTTAGATTCTATACGCGTGAAAGTGCCGACTTTTTGCGCGAAAATCCTGTCACCGAGTACATGAAACGGGTAGAGTTGCGTTTGAACGAGGAGCAGAAACGTGTACAGGTTTACCTGCATGAAAGTACATTGGATCGGCTGGCGGAAAAGTGTGAACGTGTGCTGATTCACAATCATCTCGATCAGTTCCGGACCGAGTTCCAGAATTTGCTGAACTCGGACAAGAACCAAGATTTGGGCCGAATGTACTCGTTGGTCGCTCGCATCAAGGCGGGTCTGTTCGAGCTGAAGGAGATCCTTGAAACACACATCCACAA
This sequence comes from Anopheles moucheti, assembly GCF_943734755.1. Lineage (NCBI taxonomy): Eukaryota > Metazoa > Arthropoda > Insecta > Diptera > Culicidae > Anopheles > Anopheles moucheti. Next base: position 9,435,412 of record NC_069141.1, on the reverse strand, counting down.
TCAGGGTCTGGCGGCTATAGAGAAGTGTGGAGATTCTGCTGTAAATGTATGCATTAATAACACACACAGTGAAGCGAACATAGGCCAATAATGATGTTTATTTTTTCTGTTTCTTTCCAAAAAGGACCCCAAAATTTACGTCCAAACCATACTGGAAGTTCACAAGAAATACAACGCATTGGTACTTACTGCTTTTAACAACGACAGCGGTTTCGTAGCGGCGCTCGATAAAGCGTGTGGCAAATTCATCAACACAAATGCTGTAACTGAGCTGAGCAGAAGCGCAAGCAAAAGTCCAGAGCTGCTCGCTAAGTATTGTGATTTACTGTTGAAGAAATCTAGCAAAAATCCTGAGGAAGCAGAACTGGAGGACACGCTGAATCAAGTGGTATGTGTTTCATGTTCATGTTTGGTCGTTACCCATTGTAACATATATATATATTCTGTTTCTCTTCTTACTGCTCCCGCGTTTTAGATGGTTGTGTTCAAATACATCGAAGACAAGGATGTTTTCCAAAAGTTTTACAGCAAGATGCTGGCGAAACGACTTTGCCAACACATGTCGGCTAGCGACGACGCGGAAGCATCGATGATATCGAAACTGAAACAGGCATGTGGCTTCGAATACACTAGCAAACTACAGCGAATGTTCCAGGACATCGGAGTGTCGAAGGATCTGAACGACCAGTACCGGAAGTATCTCGAGAAGCTGAGGGATACACGAAGCTCTGGACAGAACGAAATAGATTTCAGCATTCAGGTGCTATCGAGCGGCTCGTGGCCATTCGGTCAGGGCTTTACATTTTCCCTTCCGTTCGAGGTGCGATGAACTGTAGCAAAATGGCGATGTACTTATGTTCGCTAATGTGTTTTCGCTATTGAAATTCCCTTTTTTGCAGCTGGAACAATCGGTCCATCGATTCAACAATTTCTACGCCAAGCAACATTCCGGCCGTAAGCTGAACTGGTTGTACAATATGTGTCGCGGCGAACTCATTACAAACTGTTTCCGTATGCGATATACTCTGCAGGTATGGTACAAAGTGTGATTTCTCTTATCGCAAACATACAGTGATAAGTATTATTTTTCCATAACCAAACAGGCTAGCACCTTCCAAATGGCTGTCTTGCTGCAATTCAATGAGGAAACGGCCTGGAGCATCAAACAGTTGGGAGAAAACACTGGTAAATTCCGGTTTGCGCTGCATTATCTCTAGGTTTCTGTACTAATTTAAATGATTCTCTTGCCCACGTTTGCTAAGGTATCAACAATGAGAACCTTATACAAGTGCTTCCAATATTACTGAAGACAAAATTACTTAATTGCTACGAAGGTGAAGGAAAACTTCACCCAGATTCAACCATCGAGCTAAACAAGGACTTTAAGAAGTAAGTGTAAAATTGTTTCTTTATCGCTGGTAATATTAAAGTGATCTTGTCACGTACTATTTCTTCCTGCAGCCGTAAACTCCGCATCAACATAAACTTCCCGCTAAAGTCGGAACTGAAGGTGGAACAGGAAGCCACTCATAAGAACATCGAGGAAGATCGCAAGATACTCATACAGGCGGCCATCGTGCGTATAATGAAAATGCGAAAGATGCTCAACCACACGCAGCTCGTGAATGAGGTGTTGAATCAACTGTCCACACGATTTAAGCCCAAGATTCAAGTGATAAAGGTAAGTATTTCAAATTTAAATTCATCAGATGCGATGCGCACTTTTAACGTTCTTCTCTCCTGTCCTGTATAGAAATGTATCGATATTCTGATAGAGAAAGAATATCTAGAACGTCAGGAAGGACAAAAGGATACCTACAGCTATCTGGCTTGATCAGTGATAATTTTAATCAGTAGTGTAGTTATCTAAACACGTATTTTCAATATCAAGCATCCCAAAACTGAGCGTACGTAACTATTGAAACTCTAATGAAAAGAACGCCACTATGAAAATTAGAATTTAACGCCAGAACAAACAGTAGGAAAACGTATACAGGCGATGAACACCGTTGCATAAACAGGAGTTAGATTTAGCGTCTTTGCAAACCAATAGTAAGGGTTCAAACAAAGATAGCTTTGCGCCTTTCGGCGTCTGCTAGTTTAACGTGCATTGACAAAAAAACTCGTCGCGATGATGTTTGTAGCCGTTTTTGAGACATTAAAAGCCCGAATAATCGCGATCTGGGTTGTAACCTCGACTAGACCACGTGTGATGATGGGTATTGGGACAAGAATACGAACAAAAGAACGGCCAATGCAAGCTTTTTGCAATGTTGAACTAACAGTCGCAGAATAAGCGTAACGCTAATCGATATGAATCCTAGTACGAAAATAAATAATCTATAATATGTAAAGTTGCGCGGCCCGGTGGTGTATTGATAGCGACGCCGGTCTTCTGACGACAGGACCTGGTCCAAAAGCCAATCCGGACCGTTCACCCGCTGTAAGGACTGACTATCCCGGCTACGTGGTAAAATAAGTTTAGTAAGCCGCAAATTGCAGGCATATGACCTAGTAGGTTGTTACGCCGAAAAGAGAAGAAGTGTAAAGTTGCAAAACTCCATACAGAATAATAGTCTATGATTGTGTGCAAACCGCCCTCTCGCAGTACCCATGGGAGCCTTCTAAAACAAGAAGAGGCCCTTGCAATGACACCTGACAACAAGTCCCATTAGTGTGAACGCACATAAAACAGAGAGAGATTTATATATTTAGTAGAAACAAGTGGACGAATCATTTGCTAGTGCACCACGCTATGGATGAATGATTAAATTGGGAGATGTACGCTGGGTATAATCGTAAAACAAGGAAACAATGCCAGGTATTATCGGCTGCGCAGCTAGTAACGAGTGGGCGTAATGTATGTGCGTGGATGGTGTATTGTAGAGAGCAGTGCGAACAGAGTTTGAATAGAACTATAGGTAAATTTTGTTTGTAAAACTTTTTATTTGAAGGGATCGAACATATGGCACAACAACAAGCCCCGTTGGCTGGGCCACAAATCTGTTAACTTACACCATTCGGTTCTTCATCCCATGTGCAGTACTGATTTGCCGGCTATGCCACTAACATGCAAGGTTTTGTTTAGTTCAGGTTGTTTTGTTATGTGATTTTAGCTGAATTTTTGGAAACGTACCTTGTCGGCTTACCACCGCGTACCGATAATGTGTACAAGAAATACCTAAAACAAACAAAAAGCTTTGTTAAGAGCAGTATGCGGCGTTAGGATCTGTTTTCAGTCTCTCTGACTCCTTCACGTGCATGTGTGTAATGTTTGTGTTGAATGTTACTATATTTTGTTAATCTTAAAATGTGGCACACACTTACGGCCACAATCACAGCTGTTTCGTTACTCTGTTTTAAGAATGATTGGACTTTAATCTTGCTTTGTACCACACACCACGCTTGTTTATAGGTTCATTTTTGTTTCTATTTCTGCCAAACGATATATCGCGTAAAAGTAATGGGAGTCGCTCGGAACATCCTTACTATGTTAGTGTTTTCAACAGACCCAGGAAGACAGATGCAAGAGCATATCGCTCCATCCTTAAGAGAGGGTCCTTACGGATGCAGCGGTCCTCACGTCACTGCACTGAAACGCGCATGCTTGCCGTACGCTCAGTCATGTACCGCCTATACGTTGCAGAAAAGAACCGGTTCTGGCCTAACCGGAGTTAGTACTTGAATTCACTTGTAATGTGTAGCTTTAATAACAAAATTCATTTCGGTTCATCTGTAGTCTCTATTCAACCGTGTCCCCCCTTTCTGTTCAAGTAACAACTGGGGTTAGTAAAAAAAAGGTAAAAAAATCAAGAAGCGCCTAGAGAGTAAGAACAACTTAGCTACAATACGGCATGGTTAAAACAAGAAAGGAAAATTACTGCATACCAGAACTCATCACAACAGAAATTACTCGTGTATCATCGATCCAGCCAATGAAGAGAATAAAACAAAGGATCTAAACAACTAGATGCAGGTTACCACGTGTTGTGTTGTGAATATCTTACGGCGGATAACGGATTTTGATTAGTATCGATTTCAAGATGTAAGTTTAAGGGCTCTTTATAAAAATGTTATCGTCCATCCCAAGGTCAGGTCACCACACCGTTACTGTTTTTGTTGACCTCCTTCTTCCTATATTTGAACTTCAACACGCTCAATTTTATTTGGTCTCTATGTCATGTGGGCAATGTATTTCATCGGCAAGCTATGGTCCGTGGAATTGGATCCCAGTACTAGTTGCCACTGGTATGCACTACTTTTTTGAAAAACAAAACAGACATTTCGTTTGTGGAACTGTCAGTTAATATGACCTGCTCGGTGACACTGTCTATGGTCAGCTGTCAACACGAAATGTCAAATCGAGGTGAACCCAACAGCGAGCATACGCATTTTCAGGCATTTTCTCTCTTCACTACAACAGGTAAATTTCCTTCCAAAAACACTTTGAATTATAAACATTCTGTGAAAACTCGCCTAAATATTGAATCTGGTAATCGATTTGTAGCCATGAGTGGTCGCGAAGGTGGCAAAAAGAAGCCTCTGAAGGCACCGAAAAAGGAGCAGTCGGAAATGGACGACGACGATGTGGCGTTCAAACAGAAGCAGAAGGAGCAACAGAAAGCGCTCGATGCGGCTAAACAGAAGGCTTCCAAGGGAGGCCCGCTGCTTCAGGGTGGCATCAAGAAGTCGGGAAAGAAGTGATCGTACCGAGGGTGCTGGATCGAAGCGAAGCAACTAACCTTTAATTACCGCTGCCACTTCAATCGATGACCCGGAGGTTAGGTTCTCGGCAAACACACGTTTGCCGTACGCGGACCGTTTTTATATGTTAAGCTTCATCTTTCCGTTTTTACCGTATCGTGACGGGCTTTGTGGTTCATGATGTTTTGGTAAATAAACTTTCGCCTAATAATTGTACCGATTTGTTTATTTTCACTTCGAATAAATATGTGTTTATAGTTTAAGATTAGTTGTTAATGAACGACTCTTACAGATTGCCGTGGAAATGCTTGTGGGAAAAGGATTCTTTCATTGCACACGAGGAACTCTCGGTGGAGGAGCCGAGAGTTCACGTTGTCGTCAGTTGGGTGCTGGCACGAAATGATCGTAGTACGATTTGGTGAATTCAATCATCAAGTCTAGCATGGCGTGAGGTACGAAATCAGGATTACCTTGGCCACCCTCAATCCTTCCGTCGGCGGTGTAGCGCATGTAGCTGGCAATTGTCGTTTCCGGTGGAACTACCGCTCCATCCTCGACAATACAGTTATCCTTCAGCATGCATCGACGACCCTGTGGGGTGGGAAGAATCAAAGGTACGTTATAAGTCATGTGGTTGATATTGATCTTCGCGAGTTTCTTCTTCTACTTACTATCACAGCATTCTTGCCAATGTAAACGTACGATCCGATCGATGCCGCAGACACAACGGCACCCTCACCAATAAACACATGATCGCCGATTTGAAGTGGGAAAAATGCCACTCCCTTGCTAAACTGTTTGTACGGTGGTCGAACGACGGATCCCTTCGAAATGACACAGTATCTGCCAGTGCGTACGGCAGCCAAATCTCCACGAATGATGGCTCCACTCTGCACGATTACCTTGCCATGTAGGACGATGTTTTGTGAGCCGCACAGTACAGTCTGGCGACTAACCTTGTTCCCAGATGCAGTTTCCACGTACTCTTCCTTGCTGTAGTACGTATTAAGGGCTTCCATCGCTGGCGAAATTATAGGGGAAACGAATCGTCAGCTAATAGCTAATTTGGCCATAACAACGTTTGTGGAAAAGATAAATACTTTACTCCATAAATCCAGGAACAAGTCGAACCTAAACAATTCCCCAACTTTCCACAACAAATTTTGAAGCGTATATAAAGAAGGTCGGTTCATAGCATTTTCATCCGCTTGTTGTTTTGACAGTTTGGTGTAAATTCGTGCATCAGGCGAAACAACACATTGACACATACGAAATCTTTCCGTCGGTTGGAACGAAATTCCTTACAATCCAGCTGTTTTCAGATTTCCGATACCAAGAAAGCATGAATTTCAAGAGATAACATGTATGTCCCCATATTTTGTCGCTTGGGCCATCACTACGCATATTATCAAACTCATCTCACTTCATCTCACTTACACAACCGATCGTGCTCATGAGTTTGATAGTGTGCGTAGTGATGGCCCAAGCAACAAAATATACACGCTGGAGAGATAAACATTGAACCTCCTGCTAATACATGCTCTCTTGGTGTCAGAAATCTGAAAACGGCTGCTTTGTATGGGATTTCGTACGGGAGAGTTTGAAAATGAAAACAATGGTGATGGATGCGGCGCTCCTGGATGGCGTTTGGATAATCGCGGAGCAACGAAGCGAAGGGAGTGAAAATTGCAAAAACCATTTCTTTCTTCACAGAAGTCACATAACATCTTGCTTATCTTACGGAAATTTATTTTTAATTCACTTCAACTAGAAATTATTTAAATAATAATACAAAAACGCTACATAATCTTCAGAAATGTATACATATTTGTACAGTGTTCATAAACATAAATTCGCGTTTTATTCAGTTGGTTCGTCGATTTGGTTGTAAACGTTCGACATTTGGTTGTAAACATAATGAAATAACGTTTATCGTGTAAATAAAGCTTTTTTATCGTATTACCTAACCGAAAGCATTCGAACCCGATTGGAACATTTTCAACAACGCCGTAATGTTTCGAATTTCCTTCCTTTCCTGACGGTGTGCTACAATTCGTACGGGCGTGCAAAAGCCGCCCCACAGTCGGCCCACGGACAGTGAAAGGATAGTGTACCAGTATTAAGCAGCTCGTGCACTTTCACATGACTATGGCGTGTGTAGGAACATCCTGACTGTCTCCTGCTGCAACGTTCTTTCCATCCTCATTTGGCACTTGGTGGCGATCGCAAGGAGCTTCCTTCTCCACCGTGATATTTCTCGTGCTCTGTTAGATGCCGCTCATTGAAGTACAGCTTCTTGCAATCGGGATGCACGCAGGAATAAACTCTTACCGAAGAATCAACTCCGGTGGTGGTAGAGGCGCTATTGGCAGCTGGCAAACCCTCCTCAACCGATCCGGTAGGTTCATCCTGTAATAAACACCGTAGCACTGTCACACTCGAGCCAAACGATAGAGCAACTACTGCTGTATCACTATTTTCTTACGGGAAATCGTTTTTTTTCGGGAAAGTAGATTAATTACACGTTCTTCGTACTATTCACTGTTAATTTCGCATTGTCCAGCAAGCTTGCGAAGCGTTAACAACTTGTTTACATTCAAAACGTCAAATCAACACGACGGAAAGTTTGAGCGAGCTGAAGAAAGCTTTCCGTTTCATCCAATGCAATAAATAGTTGGCAGTTTCGCATTTGAATTTATCAATGTTTAGCAAATAAGTAGAGAAAAGGTCCAAGTAAAATGCCGAATTGTTTCTATGTTTCCTAGAAAGACGAAAGAGCGGTGGATGTTTTAGTACGAGGTATTCCTTACCACGCTCACTCGTAAGCTTTGGATGGCAAACAGGTGGCTTCGGATTAACTATCCGTATACAATTCTCGGGCCGATTTAATGCCCCAAAGTGTACGATGACGCTGGTGCTGCTTTGACTTCCGGAACTTTGTGTCCGTCCCGTGCAACCAATCGAGATACCCGAACGTTCCGAAGCACTCAGTAAATCTGTAAACATACAACAAACATTCATATAAAGCTGTGCAAGAATATCCCTCATACAGCAGATTGGCTTGTTGATTCATACTTCGCGTGATGATAATCGTGGTACTCGGAGCTGGGTAAGAACAGCAAATGGTAGCCACAATGATCCCGAATCGTGTTAAAGATTACCAACGGAAACCAGATGACAGTGGTGAAGATGTGCGCCTTCATGAGCTGTATGCCGATCATTGGCGGGATCATGTTGCTGATGATGTGCTCGATCGGATGGCAGTACATAGCGGTCCAAGCAAACGGTGCCGTCCATTCGTGGTGCTTTTTATGGACCAGTTTGTATAATGGCTTGAGGTGCAAGAATCGATGCACGTAGTAAAATCCAATCTCGGCGAAGAAGACACACACGACCAGATCGCGCAAGATCACACCCACCGAGGGTAGCGTGCGTACGTTCGGCACCGAACCACGGATTGTTCCATAGTAGCCAGCAAACGTTAACGGGATACCAATCACCGTTTGATTGAACAAGATTGTCTTCATCACCCGCCGCAGATCGTGCGATTCTATCGGTTCATTGTTACCGGGTTGCGTTTTTTATCTACGCAAAAACGCCGGCCTGTTGGTGATTGGCTGTGGAACGGAACTTTCACATACGGCTTGCGGGATGTTATCGCCTAAAAGTCTCGACACTTGGTTCGCTGCAGCAGATCGTTTCTTACGTAATGCAGCAAGGATACCACCGCTGTCCCTGATCGCCGCGGACGTGGGCACAATACCACAGGCCCGAGTTGTCCGGAAGGAAGTTTCAGCATCGTGTAATCCTTCTTCTTTTTCCAGCTTTGATCCACGGTGAACGATACGCTTTTACGTTGGCTACAAGGATCGCTTATCGTGCGTACGTTTGCGTAGCGTACAACTGCGGAATGAAGAAAAAAGAACTTATTGCAGTTATTCGTACGCAGAGCAATCCGGTTTTTGCCGGAAAACAAAGATAGTCGGTGCGAAAATTTACACAATGGAGTAGAAATCAAGATGGCCGAGGCCATCACTACGCATATTATCAAACTCATCTCACTTCATCTCACTTACACAACCGATCGTGCTCATGAGTTTGATAGTGTGCGTAGTGATGGCCCAAGCAACAAAATATGCACGCTGGAGAGATAAACATTGTACCTCCTGCTAATACATGCTCTCTTGGTGTCAGAAATCTGAAAACAGCTGCTTTGTATGGGATTTCGTACGGGAGAGTTTGAAAATGAAAACAATGGTGATGGATGCGGCGCTCCTGGATGGCGTTTGGAATAATCGTGGAGCAACGAAGCGACGTGAGTGAAAATTGCAAAATGCATTTCTTTCTTCACAGAAGTCACATAACATCTTGTATATTTTACGGAAATTCGTTTTTAATTCACTTCAACTGGAAATTATTTAAATATTAATACAAAAACGCTACATAATCTTTAGAAATGTATACACATTTGTACAGTGTTCATAAACATAAATTCGCTTTTTATTCAGTTGGTTCGTCGATTTGGATTTTGTACATTTAGTTGTAAACATAATGAAATAACGTTTATCGTGTAAATAAAGCTTTTTTATCGTATTACCTAACCGTTAGCATTCGAACCCGATAGGACCATTTTCAACAACGCCGTAACGTTTCGGATTTCCTTCCTTTCCTGACGGTGTGCTACAATTCGTACGAGCGTGCAAAAGCCGCCCCACAGTCGGCCCACGGACAGTGAGAGGATAGTGTACCAGTATTTAGCAGCTCGTGCGCTTTCACATGACTATGCCGTGTGTAGAAACGTCCTGACTGTTTAGGAACGTCCTGTGGCGATCGCAAGGAGCTTCCTTCTCCACCGTGAAATTTCTCGTGCTCTGTTAGATGCCGCTCATTGAAGTACAGCTTCTTGCAACCGGCATGCACGCAGGAATAAACTCTTACCGAAGAATCAACTCCGGTGGTGATAGAGGCTCTATTGGCAGCTGGCAAACCCTCCTCAACCGATCCGGTAGGTTCATCCTGTAATAAACACCGTAGCACTGTCACACTCGAGCCAATCGATAAAACAACTACTGCTGTATCAATATTTTCTTACGGGAAATCGTCTATTTCGGGAAAGTAGAATACTTACACGTTCTTCGTACTATTCACCGTTAATTTCACATTGTCCAGCAAGCTTGCGAAGCGTTAACAACTTGTTTACATTCAAAACGTCAAATCAACACGGAAAGTTTGAGCGAGCTGAAGGAAGCTTACCGTTTCATCCAATGCAATCAATAGTTGGCAGTTTCGCATTTGAATTTATCAATGTTTAGCAAATAAGTAGAGAAACGGTCCAAGTAAAATGCCGATTTGTTTCTATGTTTCCTCGAAAGACGAAAGAGCGATGGATGTTTTAGTACGAGGTATTCCTTACCACGCTTACCATGGCAGTACATAGCGGTCCAAGCAAACGGTGCCGTCCATTCGTGGTGCTTTTTATGGACCAGTTTGTACAGTGGCTCGAGGTGCAAGAATCGATGCATGTAGTAAAATCCAATCTCAGCAAAGAAGACACACACGACCAGATCGCGCAAGATCACACCCACCGAGGATACCGTGCGTACGTCCGGCACCGAACCACGGATTGTTCCATAGTAGCCAGCAAACGTTAACGGGATACCAATCACCGTTTGATTGAACAAGATTGTCTTCATCACCCGCCGCAGATCGTGCGATTCTATCGGTTCATTGTTACCGGGTTGCGTTTTGTATCTACGCAAAAACGCCGGCCTGTTGGTGATTGGCTGTGGAACGGAACTTTCACATACGGCTTGCGGGATGTTATCACCCAAAAGTCTCGACAGTTGGTTCGCTGCATCAGATCGTTTCTTACGTAATGCAGCAAGGATATCACCGCTGTCCCTGATCGCCACGGACGTGGGAACAATATCACAGGCCCGAGTTGTCCGGAAGGAAGTTTCAGCATCGTGTAATCCTTCTTCTTTTTCCAGCTTTGATCCACGGTGAACGATACGCTTTTACGTTGGCTACAAGGATCGCTTATCGTGCGTACGTTTGCGTAGCATACAACTGCGAGATGAAGAAAAAAGAACTTATTGCAGTTATTCGTACGCAGAGCAATCCGTTTTTTGCCGAAAACAAAGTTAGTTGGTGCGAAAATATACGCAATGGAGTAGAAATCATTTTTCTTTGCCTTTGTCGCCATATTTTGTCGCTTGGGCCATCACTACGCATATTATCAAACTCAGCTCACTTCATCTCACTTACACAACCGATCGTGCTCATGAGTTTGATGGTATGCGTAGTGATGGCCCAAGCAACAAAATATGCACGCTGGAGAGATAAACATTGAACCTCCTGCTAATACATGCTCTCTTGGTGTCAGAAATCTGAAAACAGCTGCTTTGTATGGGATTTCGTACGGGAGAGTTTGAAAATGAAAACAATGGTGATGGATGCGGCGCTCCTGGATGGCGTTTGGCGTTTAATTGCGGAGCAACGAAGCGACGTGAGCGAAAATTGCAAAAAGCATTTCTTTCTTCACAGAAGTCACATAACATCTTGTTTATTTTACGGAAATTCGTTATTTAATTCACTTCAACTAGAAATTATTTAAATAATAATACAAAAACGCTACATAATCTTTAGAAATGTATACATATTTGTACAGTGTTTATAAACATAAATTCGCTTTTTATTCAGTTGGTTCGTCGATTTGGATTTTGTACAATCAGTTGTAAACATAATGAAATAACGTTTATCGTGTAAATAAAGCTTTTTCTATCGTATTACCCAACCGTTAGCATTCGAACCCGATTGGACCATTTTCAACAGCGCTGTAACGTTTCGAATTTCCTTCCTTTCCTGACGGTGTGCTACAATTCGTACGAGCGTGCAAAAGCCGCCCCACAGTCGGCCCACGGACAGTGAAAGGATAGTGTACCGGTATTTAGCAGCTCGTGCGCTTTCACATGACTATGGCGTGTGTAGGAACGTCCTGACTGTCTCCTGCTGCAACGTTCTTTCCATCTTCATTTGTCACTTGGTGGCGATCGCAAGGAGCTTCCTTCTCCACCGTGATATTTCTCGTGCTCTGTTAGATGCCGCTCATTGAAGTACAGCTTCTTGCAACCGGCATGCACGCAGGAATAAACTCTTACCGAAGAATCAACTCCGGTGGTGGTAAAGGCTCTATTGGCAGCTGACAAACCCTCCCCAACCGATCCGGTAGGTTCATCCTGTAACAAACACCGTAGCACTGTCACACTCGAGCCAAACGATAAAACCACTATTGCTGTATCACTATTTTCTTACGGGAAATCGTCTTTTTCGGGAAAGTAGAATAATTACACGTTCTTCATACTGTTCACTGCCATTTTCGCATTGTCCAGCAAGCTTGCGAAGCGTGAACAACTTGTTTACATTCAAAACGTCAAATCAACACGACGGAAAGTTTGAGCGAGCTGAAGGAAGCTTTCCGTTTCATCCATCTCACACAAGCGATCGTGCTCATGAGTTTGATAGTATGCGTAGTGATGGCTCAGGTGACGAAATATGCACGCTGAAGCGACATACATGTTACCTCTATGGCTTGGATGCTCTCTTGGTGTCAGAAATTTGAAAACGGCTGCTTTGTATGAGATTTCGTATGACGCTCGATGATAACATGTGAGAGCGGAACAGCTGTGAGCACGCTGCAGAGGAATTGATGTTACCTCTATGGCTTGGATGCTCTCTTGGTGTCAGAAATCTGAAAACCACTGGTTTGTATGGGATTTCGTATCAGCGAGAAAGTTGGAAAGTTGGAGCGCGAGATGAGGGAGACTTCCCATTTCATCCATCTCACTTGCGCTAGCGATCGCTCTCACAGGTACAAGCAATACAAGCAATGCATCAAAGGTAATTGGAGTTTAAAGTTAAAAAAATATCCAGTTATCCGGTTAATCCGGCATTTTATGGTAAACCAAAGCTTGTGGAATGGGGAAAAAGGAATAAAACGATCAAAACCAAATGACAACGGGTTTTCGCAGACTCACATTTTTTCGGTTATTTTGCAATATTTATATCTCTTGTCGTCATGGAATGTCCGGGGGTTTAGAAATATTCCATATATAAATATATTCCATAAATATTCCACATTGTTATTTCCATAACTAGTCAAGGGGCACTAGTCAAGCTGTCCTTCAACTCCAGACGGCTTCGTTCTCCAATCATTTTGGAACTTTCTTTCGGATAGTAGCACATATATTTGAAGTCAAAGTATTCAGTTGTTTACTTCCTTTATTATGCAGGGAGTAGTACTTTTTTGCTAGACAGCTTTCTATATAACAGGTTTACGATACGTCGAGCGGTATTATTATTGACGAACAGAATGTACGGATAACGAAACAAACGGGATGGAAAATTTGTTTTATTCGAAAATGAAGAACAAGGGTGTTAGTGTTATTGAATGCCTGAAGGACATTTAGTCACCGTAATACAACGATAAAACAAACCAACAGATACGAAGTCGAAGTTACCAACAAGTATCGGTTTGTTGGGAATAATTATTAGTACACCGTGTTAACAGCACTATCCACCCACATACCTTCTTTTTGTAATGGTTTTTAGCAATTATTGATTGGTGTTGGGGTTGTTTCGAGCGCATCGCTTCTGCATTGTTAATCTTTGACCCTTTTTTCGTGTATAAAAAAGATGTTGTTGCAATCTAGCAATCTATCTAGCAATAATAAATAACTTCCTTCTGACGCCGTTGTTACTTCACACCGGTACTACTGCTAACGGGGGATTTTGTCGCGCTTGGACGCGACGTCTTACTATAATGGGGGTTGGTATTATATACAGCAAATGAGGACAGTTGGAAGAAGACCGGTTTGTCTCTACTTTCTACACAGCTTAAACAATCTATTCATGCTGCCCTCTCGCGGATGGACGAGTGTCCAAGCTTCACGACTGCGCACGGAATGGATATGAGTTCTTATAATGATGATGATGACGATGATCCTTAACGTTTCGTTTATGAGATGATTGACCGCGATCGTTTTAGATACGCTCTCCTAACCTGCTCCCGATCTGACTAAAGCCGTGTGTGGTTTCATCTTATTCAAAAAAGCATAAAAAATCTACCAGCACTAACAAACGAACGAACAAACAACCGGTAAGACGACGACTCATCTTCCAGACCAATGGAGCGGGAGAGTACCGACTTAATTCTTCCTTATTTTTGGCACGATATATTCACAACGAACACGGTGTTGCAGCGCTGCGTGCCGAAGGTTCACCGTGCCGGTGCACACGGAACAATGTACGGTTGAACCGACGACGATTCGCTACCGTCAGCGCTCTCGTTTGTCTCCTCCAGCACCTTCTGACTGAGGCTAAGGGAACCGACACCCCCAGTGCTACTGCATCCATCAACAGCACCACCGCCACTAGTAGCATCGGTGAGATCCATCGGTTTCCCTCCTTTTGGACCGATCGTACGGAAGTTCGGGAACCGATGATGGTGATGATGATGGTGATGGTGATCCTTCCGTTGCTCCTTTCCGAAAGCTTTTTTACCACCGCCCTTACGTGCACCGTTGGCGACCCTGGCCGTACTAGCGGCCAGTGTGGACACGGAGCTCCATGCCATTGCTGGCGGCAGCATACCGTGCTCGATGAGCGCAGCCAACGGTGCCGCCTTTTGTCACGAGATTCCTGCCGACGGCAGCGTATTGCAGACGGTTGATGGTTGACTTGCGTGCGTAAGTGACGTGGGAACCGGCAGTGATGGTGGTGGTACAGGCATTGTGACGGGGGATCGGTTTTTGACTCTAAATCTAAAGCTTAACGATAGTGCCCGGGGCGTAGGAAACATGTAGAACCGTTGGCCGGGACTCGGCAATCCCTAGACGTACCGCGTCAGCTGGGCGTAAAAGTCCTGCAGACAGATTTGCAGCTGCTCGAACGAGGGTCGCTCCATCGGTAGCATCGTCCAGCAGTAGGCCATTATTGCGAACCTTTTGGGAACGAAGGAGAAGACGGCAAAGGTTAATATAGGAACGAGTTCTTCAACTCGGTGGTGAGAGTTGCAATACTTACAGCTCATCTGGACAGTTGATGGGCTGCGATAACCGGTAACCATCGCGCAAGTAGTGTTCCATCTCGAACGGATCGACCTAGGGAATGGGTAAATGAAATGTCTCATTAGAACTAAGTAAATTCCCTGTCTCATAGCTTTATATTCTGTAGATATTCGTCCAAGGCTAAAAGCTCCAAGTATATTGGGAACTTCATTACAAAATTCCATTATCCATTCCATTCCATTGAACAGTCCGGTTCAATCGTCTGATTCCCAGTTCTGAGTTGCGAATTTAACAGATATAATATCCGGCAGTTCGGCCTACCTCTGCGTAAGGTTGTCGGGCGAGTGTGCATAGTTCCCACATGAGAACACCAAACGCCCACGTGTCGGAAGCTTCACTGAACTGCTTAAACTGGATGGATTCAAGCGCTAGCCACTTGATCGGTCGGTTTTCACTATCGCCCAGGCAGTAATAGTCTCCGGGAAAGAGATCTCGTGACAGCGAGTTGTCGGCCAGCTTCACTCGCAACTGATCATCAATCCTGGAAAGGAAGTATAGGCATTGAGGTTAATTACGATTCCGCAATCCAACTAGACGTTCAACTCCAGCTACTTACACACAGTTACGTGCTGCAATGTCCTTGTGGATGACACCGTGGCTATGCAGATGGCCAAGTGCTTGGGCGAGTTGCAGCTGTATCTTAACGATCTGAATGGTGGTCAGAGTGCGTGCCACCGGTTCCTGCAGGAAGATCTTCAAGTTGCGCGTATTTTCCGGTGCCAGATAGAGCAGAAACGGGGCGGTATGATCGTCGATGGATACACCCAGCACGGACAGGATGCCTGGATGTTGTGCACCGTACAGGCTCATGCCTTCGTGTAGCAGGAGTGATACCTGTATTTGCGACGCATGCGGACCGACTGTCTTTACCAGCACCTCCTGGCTGTCGTTGTAACTTCCACGGTACACCCGTCCGAATGTGCCTTCTTGCAGTAGACTGGACAAGCGTACGCGACATCGCTGCACGGTTAGCTCGGAGATGCGGCGCTGTAGTTCTTCCGGTTCGGCATTGGCGTAGATCCGGTTGCGCGACAGTGTGGCTATGGTAGGAGCGATCGAGGGAGGCGATACGATCGACGACGGTGCAGATGGGGCGTGTGTCTGAAGACGCTGGAAGCTGGACGTCCGGATCGGCTGAGCGTGGTGTGGTTTTCTGTTGAACGAACCTCGAACACAGTACGCGATCATGATGAAGATCGACACGAACAGAATCGCCAGTATGCCACCGATGATGATCGTGATCAGTCCGTTCTGACCGTTGGATGCATTCTCCAACAGGTAAGGATCGGGTTGAGTAGCATCCGGGTGTTCACTGGAAAGAGGGGCACAAAAGAAAGTATTAGCTACGTTTACTACGGTTACGTTCCACCCATCATCAACGAATTCTGGTGTGTTTTTGCGTACCTCATTAGGCAGATCTTTTTCCGACGGAACAGCAGCTCGGTTGTATTGCCCGTCATCCGATCGAGCGTTACCTCAATCGTAATCGTTACATCGACCTCGGCCGACTTTTGTCCACTGCATCGCAACCCGATGGCGAACGTTTCGATGTGCTCGGGTATTTCACCCTGCCAGGATATGTTCATCGACGGCTTCGGCAGTGCGACCGAATCGGGCGAATCTATGTTGATCCGGTAGGGCAGCGGTCGATCGGCAAGACTTTGCCAGGTGAACGAGATCTCCTCCACGTCGGCGGGCACCGGTACGGTGAAGTGTAACGCGTAGGCATTCACCTGCCCTTCGCGCACGTAATATATTTCAGCCGAGAGTCCTGAAAAAAAGGAAGCAAAAGAACACATATTAGTGACGATTTAGAGACTTTTTGCATGTAGGAGAGATCATAGCATGATCATATTCAAGCGGTATTCATTTGTCCATTTGTGTTCCTTTTCAGACTAAAAGTAGAGTATGAAGATGAGTTATGTGCTGGAACTGTCATACGATCATTCGCATTCCCAATTTGTATGAAGAGAAATCCTAGAGGTTTTTGGTGCTTATACGTAAATCGAATAAAGGATGTTGTCGTTGACGGATGTTTTTTTTTTAAATTAAAACTCAAGTAGTTTGAGAAGGTAACATTTTGAAGCAATCTTTAAAGTATCATTTATCTTCTTAAACCTCCCACACCGTACAGTTTATTCGTCTCCACCCATCTTATCAGTTTTGCAGCACCTACCGCAGGCTGAAACTATTCTCATTTATGTACCCATCCGGACTATTCTGTTGATCATAATTCAGCATTAAGTTTAATGTGTTTAAAAAACTCGCACATTAAGATTCCTTCCCGGCGGTTTATTTCATTTAATATCTTCCTCCCCGTCGCACATACAGTGGTGCGCGTTCGTGGTCGCGGCCACAACGTAGTACGGCAACCATACGCTACCCTCCGGCACACGGGAAATATAGCGCGATGCCATTTTTACAAGCGCCACGCAAACGAAGCACGAAAAACATGCTCGTTCCGTGAATGGGATGCAAATTTCACAGCGCTTTTTATTTTCAAAGGCAACAATAAAAAAAACTTAAAAGAAAGCAAAACAAAATGGAGTGCAGCCTTCTCCGGGTGCCGGTGTTATGGCTCTATCACACACTAGGTCGTTTTTGTGGGGTGATTTTATCCCTCTCCTCTCGTCTACTAACCCCCCCCTACCCGACTCCGCGTTGCTGGCCAATGTGCGACAATTATCGCCCAAGAATTATGAGCCGTTAGTGTGTTGCTGCTTAATGCGACAGTAAGCTGCTATAAAATAAATTTTAATCCGCTCAAATTGCATCCGCCGGTGGCTTCTGCAGTTACCGGTGTTATTTTTTTTTTCATTTTTGATTGGGCTTTTGTTTCTTGCACTGCCGTGTTGATATTGCTGCTCGGTGGCTTAATCCTGCACCGGACGATTGGTGGGAACGATTTGTGTGGATTTAAAAAAGGGGAAAATAACTCCATCTGGATAGCGTCGTACCGAAGTTTATGTTCCTTGATCCAATAGAGATGTATGCAATTAATTGTACAAATCACTTCCCGATGGTGGGTTCAGTAAGAGTCTTTTACATAAATCATAAGTTCAACGATGTTATCTTTGACGCAACGAGAAATATGGTTGGATTATTCAAAGTCCGATCGACTTCGGTGTCGATGTGAGTACCTGATTTGTGGCTAACCTTCCTCTTTGTTGATACTCTTTTTTAAAAAAATGTGGCCTACTTTGATAGGTTTTCCACCGATCGAACTACGATAAACGGATGGTTCTGGATTCTATGCTGTGATGTGTATACTGAGTAAGAATTAGTGAGGGAGTTAATCCTTGAGTGAGTTGATGCGAATCATCATTAGGAGCAGTTGCATTAGGATCAACGTGAGTTGACAAAATCCTGACAAATTTGTCAAGTGACAAAATCAGCATTTTGTCAACTCTCGTGACCCTGCACCTATTCTTGTAAGTCATGTGTGTCTTTTAACCTTAAATCCATTACCTCAATCTGGTATAGATGAGTTGGTATCGAACTCACTCATGTATGAATAATATAACTCATTAGTGAGTTGAAAGCAAAGAGCTGTGACTTATGAGTTGAATAATGAGCGAATGATCAATAAGCAACTATTCTCGATCATCAAATATTATACCGAAGAATAACTCTTCAAGGAATTGGTTTACTAGTTAACTCTTTAATGTAACTCACACGCTCTGAGTCAATTCTTCCTAGAGAGTTCTTACCATTCATCTTGGGCGATCGAATTCAATACTACGAGCTAAAACCACGCTCTAAAACCAAGATTCACAGTCCAGTTCCGGTATGTTTCACATTCCTTTACTCAACACTATTGTCATGCGATGGGGAACAATTTGCCCGTCAATTAACAAGCGCGCGAAGCCTCTCTTTCTCCCTATTGCCCTGCGGTGTGGTGGATGCGCCACGTTTTGTCATGCTGTTTTACGCGTGGTTAGAAAGGGCGCGAAAAAGCACATTAGACACGGATCGGCGAGAAACGCGGCATTGTGTGTTTGTGCTCGAGCACCAAACAAAACGGAACCGAAACAATCCCATTGTAAAATCGTTTATTTTAACCTTTTCACCAACGCCATTCACCGTTTAGCTATTCGCTTATGTTCCGTTTACACGCGGCACAACATTTTGCACACTAAATAGTACCTTTTCCTTCGTTGTGGGTTGTGTTTTTCTTTCAATTTACGCGCAGTGAAAAGTGTGGACGAAAAAAAAAATACGCGGCATATAAATCACTGCCCAAAACTGCGCCAAAACGGCCCCGGATACCGAAGCTGGGTAACTTCCGACCGAGAAGATGGTGTGGGGATTCAAAAGCAGGAAAAAAAACCGCAAAAGTAGGTACGAAAAAAAAGGAAATGTGGCGACATTTAATGATGCATACACACTCTCGCGCGTGCACCGGTTCCTTCAACATACCATGCCCGGCAAACTACAGCTTTCGAGCATATTTGTGCAGACTTTGGGGCGCCTTTTGGTCGTGTCGTTGATGAGGTTTGTTCTCGCGCAACTTGCACCACACTGGTGGGAGTTTTTTTTCGAGGGATTTTTCTCTCACAGCTTTTCACGGTTCACCGCACTAACGGTGTTTGGAATTAATTTCCCTCCCGTCTGGGGTCTGGGGTGGAAGAAGATTTGCCTCATCCAGGGTTCTTCCCCGGATTGATCGTGCCCGTGTGCTTGGGCGATTATGGACATTAACAATGGAGTACGAGAGATCCGAGTGAGGGAAAGAGAAAAATAAAGAGAGAAAGGAAGGAACGAAGAGTAAAAATGTTTTTATCTAATTAAATGCACCAAAACCCCGTGGGTGTGGGACGTGGACGACAAAGTGTTTGTTCTGCGTGATGGAAAATAATTGTTCATCCAAAGGACACAACTCCAGGCGAACCACGGGTGAAGCAAATCGCATCAATCTGGCAACTGGAACTGTTCGGTGGGTTAGTGGTCTATTAAATCCCATTCCGAAAATTTCCTTCCCTGTTTTTTTCATGCTTCTTTCATCCAGGGTTGGTGGGGCCCTATTTCGCACACCGCGTTTACTGTTGTGCCCACGTTACCACCTTGGGATAAGATAATAATAACAATCAACCAGAAAATTGAGAGATAATCCGATTAAATTTAATAAACAACCAAGTAGGCTGGGACCGGTAACGCACGCACAGGGTTCGCCGCTTCCCTACTGCACCATCGTAAAAGGTCACCCCTAGCAAAGCTGTTTCTGAGTGTGTGTGTGTGTGTGTGTGCGCTTAGGAAGGGATGAAACGGGTTGACACCTCGATGATGGGTTGACTCGGTACTAAATATTTACTAGAGAAGCTTGACAGATGCGATCGCACAAAAAGGTGTTGGTTGCTGTCCAATGACACGCGATGGGACACAGCGGATAAAAAGGAAAAAGAATTGGTTTTAAAAGAAAAAAACGAAAGAGATTTGGATGCTAATGTGAGGATTATGCGTTGGATAAAAAAAGAGAAAGGGAAACATAACACGAAAGAGAAGAGAATAAAAACAACACAAGCGCATAAAACCAAACCGAATGTGACGAATTTTAAGCACAAACAACACGTTCGTTTGGATTTTGTTTTTCTTTTCCCGTTTTTTGTTTGTTTGCCGTTGTTGTGCTGTTGGCTGACGGTGCACAATGGGTTGATGAATATGTTTATGGCGTGAAATGCACAGATAAAACAAATCAGCGATAATTCTAAAGCCTACACAATAACTCAATCAAACGTTGGGATTTATTTCCCCCTCGCTGTGTTGATACTGTGTTATAAAATTAAATAAGTTAAGCAATAAAAAAACCACAGTGAGACACAACAAACGTATAAAGATTGAACATTAACACACTGAGAAATAGAAAAGAAACGAGCTAAAGATGGTTAAGAATTCAATCAAACAATGGCAACATATTTCCAATGAAAGGAAAGAAAAGAGAGGATAAAGGAGAATAATTCCGATGAAGAAATGTCGATCATTGATGAGCGGAACAAGAGAAATAGTTTGCCGTGACTGATTGTTAAAGGATATATCGTGTAAGAGGACACTTTGTAACCATGGTAACCGTACACCAGCGTATTTTCCGGAGCAGAACATTGAAAAGAAGCGGAATCTGTAGTGAGTAACTACATTGGATAGGAATCCTATTGTATTGCAACGAAGGCATTGCAGTGTTATGTTATTCTCCATTTTCATTTTTTTCCCGTTTTTTTTTCTTTTTTTGTGCTATTTTAAAAATACAGGTTTACTTAACTTCGTTCAATTCTTATCTGGTTTCGTGGTTGGTTAAACGGCACGGTAAGTGCTAAATGCAAAAGTTTAGGATAGGTCGCACTCCCGCTTTTTACTCCCATTAACTGCATTTATGTTGGGCTGTTTGCAATGCATCTTGATAAGAGCGCTGTAGAATTGCATTTCTTTTGAACAAACAATAGGGCACCCCGCATTTTGGAGAGGTTCGTTTTCTGCACGAGTTCGGAAAAGTTTGTTCGCCTTTTTTATTATTTTCTGTGTTTTCAATTACAACCGAACCGCACCGCACGCTATCTCGCACAAAAAGGCGTTATGATTGAGTGTGAATTGGACTCGATTCCACCGGAGATTGGGGAATTGTATTTTCTTTTCGGTTTTTTTTTTCGTTTTAGAAGATCTTTTAGCAGTGTAAATGTGAGAACAGACCCTGAATGCGTGTACTACAGGTGAGTCTCGGTCACCGTGTTTCCCAGGCTGATAATCTTCCGGAACGGAATCGGTTTTATTTCGCTTCTTTCTCTGTTTTGGTTTTGTTTTGCGTGTTTCACCATTTTTGTCTGCATTATGTACGGTAGCTCACGCGCTGGTAGAAGAGTTGGAAGCAACGGTCGTCGGGCCCACACAGCGAAGGTGTGAAATGCGCTATGTTGCGGTGCGAACGGCGTCATTGTTTTACAAAACCTGGACAAGTGAATTTTCAATGGAATCCATTTCCGACAATCCAGTTGCAGTTAAGAACAAGAAAATGGGAAACAAATCGGTCGAAGCACAATTGAAATGGAGCTTAAAAGCGGGGAAGAAACCCAAGACAAAAAAGTGGTCGTTTTATTAGAATGTTCTAATAAGTTTCGAACAATACAAAGTAATGTCAACGAAACGTGTAATGCGTATGAAAGCAAAAGCAAAAAAAAACATATGGAAAAGAAAACATAAAACACGCTAAGGAAAATGCAATGAACCGCAAACAGGTAGAAAAACGGTCCAAAATTTACGAACAAACAAAAGCGTAAAAAAGAAGAACAGAATAGAACGGTAAGGCCGGGGTAAAAGCGTGAAAATGGAATAATAGAAAATCAGGAAGCACCACAACAAAAAACCCAGCACACGGGAAACGATAAAATCCGGCATTAAAGAAGGTAAAACGCGTCGGCACACGTTTTTTGACAGCTTTAAACCTAATTGTTCTCTATTCATTTGACGACGTTTGCGAGCGTGGACGAGCTTCAAACCTTTGGATGGGAGGTTTTGTTTTTACTCGCAGCAATAAAGAAGAATGCAAAACTAAAGGCAACGAGGGAATAAAAACTTAGAAGTTTTATGTTAAGGTGTCTTTATAAGATGTAAGTTATGTAAAATTATTGAACTTTAAAGTCCGTTTTGGTATTGAATATATAAAGAAATCCAAATGCAAAAGAAGAGAGAAGGTTTTGACGGTATCGCTGTTTGAAGATGTTGAAGATTGAAGATGAAGCAAAAGGATCTTTTTCCTTCTTCACCATTGTCTGTAAAGTTTATTTTTTGGTTGGGGCTGTAAGCTTGCAGTAAAATCATCACTTTTCAATGATGATTCGAACAAATTCGTCAACCCCATTTGGCAGTCGGTGGAAGCAACCCATCCAAAGTCCGATGCTAATTTATAATTTATAAAACTTTCCGTGAAAAACTATCGTTTTGCATTTTCTTGCCCGACGGAATGTCGCATTCTTGTCGACTTTTCACTTTCGAAAGACGGGTGTTCGGGTGGTAAAGTTTCTTAAAATTTACACTTTACTCGTGAAGCAAAGTAAACGATAAGACGTCGTGTTGAGACAGACGTAGAGTAGAGATTTAAATACGAAATGACACCGAGTTCGTGTTTGGGGTTTGCTTTTCTGCCATAAGTTGTGCCGTCTTCGGTGTGTGGGAGACCGGAGAGAGTGTCGATCGGAAGGAAAAATCTCCAGCAGACCATCCACTATGGGCTGTGGTCGCAGAAATTAGCGGAATGATTAATTACATTCGAGCGAACCTTCCGACACGGATGAGTTTTGCGACAAGTCACAGAGCGCGCTGGCGACACCGGGGCTGTGTCGCATAGCTTGAGCAGCCTCCAGCAAAGCACACTCGATCGTAAAGCTTGCGCGATCGAATGAAAACCGAAACCTCGAAAACAGCTTTAAAGGTACCGGTGCGCTTTACGCATTTTCCTCGGTGCCTTTTTGTTCGGGGTGACTCTGTTTTTTGGGCTGCAGGTCTGCAAGGTCTGCAAAATCAGAACCGAGCTTCGCGCGGTGCGGTCGTGCTCTGCTTTAATTAGAATTAATTGCTTAATTTCCTTCAAATCATGGTCGCGTGGGTATGAAGGACACGTATAAGGGTACAGTGGAGCAAGGAAGTAAGCAAAAAAAGACAGCAAACCAAAAGGAGAATTATGGACTGTCAGCAGAAAATTTATTCCATTCACATAATATATTTCTGAGCGGTGGAAAACATCTCGGGCTCTCGGTTTTGCTGCGGCACCGAGACCGGTAAAGTTGTGTTTCTGTGACATATTTACTTGATGCGCGTGTTGGAATAGACAGAAAGTGAGGCAAAGAAAACAAAAAAAACGAGCGCAAATGAGAATCCTTTTTATTGCCATCTTCCTTATCCACAGGGCACACCACACACAAAGGAAAAAAACATGGCTCACGCGGTGTATAAAAACGGATTCATCTCCAGCGTTCCAAATGCTGACAACAGTATGCTGGTCAGAATGGGAAATGATTTTCCAGTTTAATATGCATAGATTGTATGGTTTTGGTGGATAGTTTTCTATTCGCCAAAGGATTCACCGTGAAGGACGCTCGTCCCGGGGCGTGTGGAAATCGAAATGAAAATCCCCACCTTCCTGGAGTGTCTGTAATTTTCCACCGTTTCCACATCCGGTTGGACGAACGAGCATCTTTTCAATTAATTTCTTCGTTTAATTAATTTCATTCGGTACGGGTGGGAAAAACGGCAGTGAGGTGTTGGTGGTAGTCCCTGTTCTGTGGTTTGCGAACGAGGATGGAAATCGCTTCGAGGAAATCGTGGTGGAGACGCGTTGCGCAACATAAGTGGTCTGGAAATCATCACCATTCGTCGATTGTTTTTTTCCCGATGGTTAGATGGATGGCGGTTTGGGAGTTTTTTTTTTATCGCTACTCACAGCCTTACCACGGATCTCTTTAGCATTCATCCGCAATCCATCACCCTCTGGGTGGCCAGATGTGAGAAAAACCGGATCGATACGGTCAGTAACGCCACCGGGAGATAGTCGACAAAATGGGAGACTCCATTTTGAATGGCTTTCGGTTGGGGTTTCCAGACACTTAGAGCACAAGGAATCCCTAATACCGCCACTCGAGATGGGTATCAACCGAAAGCCACAAACTATTTTTACGCTCATACGTGGGCTGGAGGTGTTGTTACTGATGTATCTTGTTGCGGTTTTCATGGGAACAAATGCATCTGAGGGTATTGGGCACTATACATCATACTGCACCCGACATGTGTTGATGTAATTAGTAAACCACCAACGCGAATGTGATATTACTTCTTGTCTTAAGTTGACCTACAGGAAAGGGGAAAAAAAGCTCCACAACTCACAATTGGCAGCATGATTAATTGTCCCGGGTTTCGAGATTGGAATAACAATCGTTTGGCACATTGTTTAGAATGATAATACCCTTAAACACCGTACGCCCTTTACCACATAGAATTCGTAAAACTTTATCAATAAATGAAGACCATAATTAATTACCCATCTTCTAGCGTTTCTTCCCAAACGAATCAGAACGTTTTCCCGGAATGGCTCAAGATCTCACCAATTTTTCCAAGCTCTCCCTTCATTGAGTCCGCAGCTAATCATCCATCGACAAATTGGTCCAGTGCTGCACCAACTAATTACCGCACCGGCGTACACGCGGCCACTACTTCCACTTTCTTAAGCAATTATGCTGCTGCAGACGCGGCACTCAATTGGAAAATCTGTCCGCCCATCGTAAGAGCTGCCGGTGATGGATTTGATTTGGCCGGTTTTCTCTTCTCGGAGAACAGAAGCACAAAAAAAAGATATCCACCTTAAACGTTCCACTGCTTTTCACGTGATATGGGTTTGCGGTCCCATCGACATCAGATGGGAGGACAGACACTCGTGGGCAATAGCGCTTCAGGTTTGCTAATAATAATTAAATTAGAACCGACAGGATGGTTACAGATGGGCGGGCCTAGGGAGATGGAAGATGGGAGCTTCACCGTCGCCTACCGGGTTCAGGCAACACAAATAGCACAACATGGCATCAGCTGCTTCACTGCTCGCACTGTGGCACTCTGTCTTTAAGGATCCTTCGTTCCCAACGTCTCAAACGATGTTAATTAAATGCTACACATTTCACTTTGGCGTGCTCGTGAATGACAAATTCCTTTCATACGTAAGAAAATCCGCACGGTGGTCACGGAAGGTTAGACGTCATGGGTAAAAAGCGGACGGCAAAAGGGGGGTTGCACTGGGGGTTGCAACGCCTCGATGAAAATGAGTGTGAAGTAAAATCATCTTTCATCGAAATTGACAGGAGGCGTGTATAAACTGCTTGTTTTCGTTGTTTTCCTTGGAAGTCATCACCCCACGTAGTGCTGGGACTGGGGGTTTGTGCATGAAAAGCCGAGTTATGCTCTCCCTTGGCTGCACGGACTCATTATGATGTACGATCGCAACACTGATAGGCGTCGCGAGCTGTCGCGAAAGATATTCGCCAAAATGTGTCACGATGGTGACGTTTTGTTTGACATTTACACGAGAAAGGTTGGACACGGACGGGTGTGTCTGTGTGTGTTGGACGAGTAAGAATTGGAAGATATTTTAAGCTTATTATGCCAAGAAATTATGCTGCCCGGGTGACTTGGCACGCGAGCCACCCGCGAGAAGAAAGCCGGTTCGTTTCGCTCCAAATGGCCCGTGTTCCTGGCATCCTTAGTGATTGTTGGTAATGCGCTAAAATTTCGGGCACTCGTACTCTGTCTCACCATGGGAACCACTTTTTTCCCGGTTGGGGGTGAGGTGACGTCGTGTCGTCGTCGTCCCCAGTTTTAAAAGCGTCTCATTCTCATTCATCGTTCCTGGACATCAAACTCCCCGTTGGAGCGCGCGAAACGTGGTAAGTAATGCGCTTTGGGACTTAGTTTTCTTAGGTTCCGGTACAAAACAAGGACCTTCTTCGTCCTACCGGAATATGCATGGAAAGCGGCCACTTGTGTTTTGCTTGCGGAACGGCAAAAAGCACGCATAATGGTCAGGGTGGCTTTCGATGGCGATACGGAAAATTATAATAACAGAAAACTTTTCTTTCCCAACAAATTGAGAGAGAGAGAGAGAGAGAGAGAGAGAGAGAGAGAGAGAGAGAGAGAAAGAGGGTGAGTGGATTTTCTTTCGAGGGAAAATTGCCCCATTCCCAACGACGGCATTTCATCGAGTAACGAGCGTCAATTGTCAACGGTTTTCATTGGAAAAGTGGACGATTTCCTCAAAGCAGGGCGCCGAGTGTTTGAGTCAATAATCTGCCGAAAATTTTGCACACAATCGATGAGGTACGGCACGTGATGTTTGGATTCAGTGAAATAATTTGCTTTCCTAAAAAAAAAGGAAAAACCTTAGCTCAATAAACAGGATTTCCCGGTAATGTAGCAAGCAGAAATGTTTAACGTATTTAGACGGTGGCGCGACCGTTGAACACCACGTTGAAGAAAACTCTGGCGAAAGTTTAAAGTGATGCCACGTTTGTTACCAGACGGGAAAACCACCAGACCAGACGCAAAATGTTGGAACTTTAAGCTGATTCGGTTCGTCGTAATTGAGAATCCTTGTCCATGTTCCAAGTGGTTGAAAATTACGCGTTGGCGCCTAAATTTAGGCAAATAGCGTACAAGTTAGGATTTATAGCAAGCGGAGAACAATTAATAGCAAACGAAGAACCAAACCAGATGGGCAAACAGTTGAAATTGAACCAATTGTAAAATTGCCACCTTAGTAGTGATTTAAAATGTAAACAAACCAAACATAAACAGCCTATAATCAGCACCCTCACAAACATGTAATTCTGGTGCGAAACACTCTCTGGCCCGAAACCCGAAATCATTAAAAAAATGTAATGAAATTGTTAAATCACAATCCTCACGCACCCTTACAGTGTCCATCGGCGCATATCCTTCAACTCATTTCCCGGGGAATAGGGACACCATCGAGCCCCTTGATCCAATACGCGGCGCTCTACGCAAATTCGATTACGAAAACCCCTCGTACGCGTATCGGTCTTGGGTCATCAATCGAAACGCGTGGGTAATGTGTCCTTTCGCCCTTCTCTGTGCGATGTGCTGTTTTTCGGCGCTTCAATTTCACGGTTCGTTGCCCTTCGTTTGCACCACATACACGTCGACATATGTGCAGCAACAGCAGTGCAAATACATGACCACCCGGCGTCGTCCGGTCTCATAACCTCAGCTAAATACATTTTCATTGAGCATTTCACGGAAAAATGTAATTACATTACAAGCCTCACGGACAAACACACGCAGGACGGCAATCGCCATTGCCGGGGAGCACATCATGCCTATCATTCCAAAACACCAACGGAGCCGCCACCGAACGGACGGGAGCGTGTGAATAAGCGCGAATAAATGAATGAATGAATGGAGGAAAAGCAAAAAAAGAAAGGAAAGGAATCGGTGCCAAAAACAAATGGTCGACATCTTTAGCTTGATGTAAGCCTGGGCGATTAAATTATCATAGTGCGGCTATAGAGAGATTTTGCCACATTAAGCACGGTCGGGTATTCGCTTGTTAGCGCCTTACAAAACAATAACGCGGCACCCCATAGCGTTTCTACTCGTCATTCTACACGTCCTAGTGTGATTCTGAGGGCTGACAGTTGACAAGGTGCGTGTGCCCTGGTGTGAGAGTTCAATATTTTGAAGGAGTGTTTTTCACTGTCACGGTAGGTGTTCTAGCTGCGATACCAACACACCACCAGCATACAAATCACTCGATACCGTTGTTATAATTCCATCCTTAGGGGTCTCGTTACACTCCCTCCAAACTTTCACGCATCCGTCACCGAGGGGTGAACAATTGTAACGGTCCGTTACCAGGCGCTAAAAGTGATGTTTGGTGTGACAGAAGCAAAAAAAAAAATAGGACGAATTTGCCATTTATGCATTGTTGCCATTTTCCTCCCCGCTTGTTATTATTGCATTACGAATGCTGCACAATGCCGGAACTTTGAAACGTTCGACAAAATGCATTCTGGTGAACAACAGGGAGGGGTACAAAGCGCGACATTATGTGTGTGTTTTGCATTGTTCGGTTTGTTCCTGGTTCCGATGCTGGACTGCATTGGAAGCAATTTTCCGATCGTTCGATGCAGCAGTGCTGCGAGTCTTGAAGGTGTGTGACAAAGTGTCACAAACGTCGATGTCCCGTGGATAACAGCGGCGCTGAGAGATGAGCTTAATTGAAGGACCACCGAGTGAAGTGTGCTCGGACCACTCGATTTGGCCATTTCACCATTTGTTCTACTTGAACACCCGCCTCCCCCTTGAAGGCAGCTGCATTTTCTCGATGATTATAATTGATGGTTGTGCAGCGGTGGTGCCACACGTCGTGGTGAAGTGCATTTGCCACTGTTCGAACGATTCCGGTAAGTGCCATCGTCCCGGAACCACAAACGACGGAAAGTTAAAGGAGGTGCTCTGATTTTGGTGCATTTCAATAGACCAGCGCGTCGGTTTTGCATATAGGGGTGATTTATTTTTCAAACAAGCAGGAGTGATCCTCGAATGATCGCTAAGGCGATGAATGTACGAAACACTTAAAATTATGTTAATAATCGATCACACTTTTCTCACTTATTTGGTGACATTATCGTGTGTTCTTGTGAGTTCTGCAGATTAATTTCACAGCAGCTTATGGTTAAGGGATGCTTGTCGCTCCAGCATCCCGTGGTATGTTAGTGTGGGCCATTTCAAACACATGGTCCAATTTTTACAGAACGTGTGCCCTTATTGGCTTTGATAGTGTGAAAAATGAATAAAAAACATGTTGGTGTTTAACAGTGTGTAACATAACTGTAGGGTCATTTGTTTTATTTGGCGAATAAAAGAAAAAAATGAAGAGATAAATCAAAAGCAGCATCTATGAAGTTGTTTAAATTTAAAATACGATTTCTATTGCTATTTCTTTTTCTATATTAGGGTAATATAAAGATATACTTAAAACTTTTATACAGAATTCTTCTGAGCTATCTGTTTAAGGAAAAATAAAAAGCATGTTTTAAGACTTTCCATCTTTGTAGTAGACCATCTTTTCAATTCATTCCTTTATTTATATGATATGATATTCATATATAATAAGAAACCTTATAGTTATGCTACCCACTGTAGATGATTTCGACAGTCTTTCGAGAGTTTACATTGAAAAACTGTTAATGAGTTTAAATTCAGAAATTTTAAACCTAGAAGCAATTAAAACACCCTCCAAAAAGGCCAAACAATCGATATATCTGTGAAGAATGTAGCGAATGTGATAAAAAACTTGTTTAAACCAGTGTTTAAAAAGAGACAACAAAACCCCCCACACTTTCACACACAAAATGAAATCAATCCTTTTTTTGTGCAATAAACCCAACCCTTCGCGCGGCTTGTTTGTAATATAATTAAGAAACAATCAATTCCAGCTGTATGCCGGCGCGGGTCCGGAACATCATGAGGAAAATAATAATAATGAGTAGCAATTCATTTAGCGTATTAATGAAATTCGTCCACCCGGCACCTGACAACGATGTATATTTCGCTCTAGCGCCCTTCGGTTTGGTCAGGGTACGCGACGGAATTGGGTAAAATGCATTCATCGATTAAAATAAAATCCCTTCCTACCGATCGTCCGGTCGAGCCCTTCTCGGAATACTCGTGCAGATTAAAGTCAAGCCCCGTACATGGCAAACCCATTCGGCCAATTAAATCCAGACATTGGGTAAATCTCTGAAGCGTGTTGCGTACGGTGGTCGTTGCAATGGGCACAGAAATGATTTCAGTACATTATGCTGAAATTGGATGACGTTTTGTAATTTCATCCCGAAATGTACTATCCCTTCATCGTAGCAGAATGTAGTCCAGCGCTGCCGGATGGTATTAAATTATGCACGTCCGGTAACATTGGCATTGTGCCGAATGCTTCTTGGGAATGTAGACCCCAATGTTGCTGTGATGTGTGTTACATATTTTAATTTACCATTGCTAAAAAAAGCGTAGTACATGCTTCATCACGAGCTGAAATCAAACTCCGAATCGATAACTAATTCCATGATAAATATCTGTTGCCATTTGCCCAATCGAATGTCCCAACTGAAAAAGGGGGGAGCGATGAATGTGTCAAATTCCCCGTCCTCCCTCATTTTGACACCCGAAATGTGTGACAAGTGATGCGAAATTTATGCGAATTGCATTTGCAACTGCGTACGTGAAGCAGCGACACAAAAATATGCTTCGGTGGTGGAAAATTGTGTAATTTTAATGCCATTCAAACCAGCCTCGAGTTGCGTACGATGTGGCGAAAGTATTGTTGAAGTGCGACATTCATTGTTCTGTTGCATGTAGCCTGGGAAACTTAAATTGCCAGCAACGTGTTTCAGGAATTCCATCAAATATCGATGAGCACATTTTACGAGCCTTAGAGCAGTTGATGGAATCATTTTCCGGGCCACTCGGGTCTTCCAGAAGAATGTCAACGAAAAGAAAAACAGAAATCCGCGGGAAGTTCTCTGCTTGTTTGTGTTGGCAACTCGTCAAGGTAGTCAACATCTTCATATTCACTCGGCGATCGGCTGGCGGATCATGTTGGAGTCGAAGAAAAAAAAACCCCTGCCCTGAACGCACACACGAAACATCACCTAGCCCTCGCGTTCAGATTACCGAACATTCGGACGAGATTTATGGCCAGCGAGGTTCTCCGTTCATCCAAGCAATTCAAGTTTGGCCCCTCCTGTGCTCTGAATCACGTCTTCCGGATAGGTTTCACTCTCCTTTTTTTCACCACTGCTAGCGCACCAGCATTGCGATCGACCGGGTGACCGGTAATCCGATTAATTTAATGACTTGGGAACGAGACTTGCGGATAGGTTATGTGGCGACGACTAGGTTAGGTTTTCCGTCCCAAAAAAAAAACTCCTGCATCGGGGATCGTAAGTTGGTATTGACCGTGGAAGCAAGCCGTGGAAAACCGGCACGTCCACGCTACTCCAGGGGCAATAAATTAGCCGTTCCGTTGGGTTTTACGCTCTTTTCCAACATCTTGAACTTCACTCGGGCTAGTACCTCTGTGTAGTGGCAGGGCAGGGAAGAAAAGGGAGTTTTTTTGTGTTTTTGCTCCACCAGGAATTGAGCGGACGAACAATGTTCGAAAACAATCCTTAAATTGAATCTGCATGCACCAACCACCCGGCGATGGATGTTCCCGGCATCTCTATGAATGTTCCAATATTTTACACTCTACCACCCTGTACGACTTCCGGGAGGCCATCAATGGAGGCAAGATCGATGCGGGCATTAAACGAACGATTAATTCAAACGAAACGTACTGCCGTAGTTCATCCGGTGCAGCGCGATTGGAAATTTGGTACTTCTGAGTAGTTTACCAGCAGTTCCTCGATACAAAAAAACACAGTGCATCCGCTTGGATGAAATTCGAAACGGTAACACTGGTTGTCGAAAGGTACAGAGATTACTCCTTGCATACCGGGTGCGTAAGACGGCTGGAAGGAATGTTTCGATCGTTTCCGTACGCTGGTGGCGCTTTTGTTTAGCTACGCACAGCTATGTTTTCCACGGAGTACGAAGAATGTTTATTTTTATGGGCCGCTACTGTTTTTAATTAACTCTCCGCACTCGCTCACAGCTCGCCCAAAACACTGGGACATAAACAACACCGTCTTTTAAGCGAGACAGTGGTAAGAAAATATTGAACGGCAAGTGCTCACAAAAGCTTGCATAATGGGTTCGCTACGGCTATCATATCCAACCGGTATGGGACAATGCGATGGAATGTGTTTAATACGCTCAGAAGAAGACGATGAGATGGTGCTTCTTGATGGAAAATAGTTCCAGCCATGTGCCACACAAACACGCACGGGAAAGGCGAAAGCTTAATCCAAACTGCAAGTGCATCTCCGCAGGTCTGGCAGATTATACGATTTATTGTTTAGGCTTACACTTGGAGCAGGGCTTTATAAATTTATAGCATTACGTGTTGTCTAATGGTTGTCCGGTTGCGTCTCCGAAGAAGCTGCTGTTGTCGGGGGGTTTTCTTCCAAATCGATGCCATAAAGCAAGGTTCCAAGTTTGCGTGTTGCTAGTTGTTCCACGGAGGAGCATCCATTAGTGAAGAATAGTAATCATTCCCTTGAGATAACAAAGCCCTAGCAACCTTTCGCAATACTCATTGGGTAACCCTAGACCTTAACCGTCCAAGGATTTAGATGCTCTCGATCTTGCTCATCCTTACGATGGCAAAGCGATGCAGTTAAACGATAAGTAATTCTGGTGAAGACTTCCTTCTTTACAGGTGTAGCTCAGCCAACTCAGGGCCAGGTGATCCTGAAGCTTCGATTGATTGATAGAAAAATTTAGTTTACTCATGCCACTCCGAACAGGTGAGGACGGTATGCTCACTCCCACACCAGGACGGTAATTTCTGCATCATTATGCCATGGTGCCATGGCCCACAGCAACGTAAAGCTCTGTCCGGTGGAGATGTCATTAATTTAAATTCCTGACACAACCCGACCGACCGAAGTGAGGAAACTGCTGAAGAACTGATCGGGTGGCATTACCGGAGCTGTCTGCCACCGGACAGCCCTTTATCATTGGAGTTCCTCCTTCCCGCAACGGTGAAGCAGGAAGGCAACCGAACTTCCGGTAAGTTGATAAAACTCCATCAAACAACGTGGCCGTGGACGACGACAACGGTGACCACGACGACCATTTTGTGACCACCTTCCTCAACCACACACACGCGTTGAGCGTCTGGAGAATTCCCAGCTCCACATGGTGTCCGCACACAAGAGTAGTGATTTATGGAAGCGAGACATCTCCACCGAACGGCATGGATACCAATACTCCGAGATCTACGTCCATCAAACTGGTGCTTCCAGAGTGGGAGACCGGTAAGAAGCATGTCTACTTCCGCTAATGGCTTAGCACAGTGGACACGGTTGGGCTGATGAAAATGGGAATCCTGTTTTATCAAAAGCATCCACCAGAAGGAGCTACTAGAGAGAGAGAGAGAGAGTAAAAGGGAAAAAAACTACTGCAACCGGGAGGGAAATGTTTATTCACCGAAGTTGCATCATTAATCAAGTGATCAGGTGGTCGAACGGTGGACGAGATGCTCATGTGTGCCGGTGCCGTCCCGAAAGAAAGCTCAGTTTGTGTTTTGTGTAAGCGTGTGTCCGTGGCTTCGATACCATAATACACCATCAGTGGCAGTGGTGTTCAAAGTTGTGAGCTTCGGCGAAGAAAAAATCCCGGAATTGCCACATTGGTTTTCTACAGGCTGGACAACACTGGCTGGAGATGTTGCCGTTTGTGACAAACTTTCGCTTGATTGTTGCGAGAAGAAAAAAAAAAGAGGAGAGCGAAATCCTTTAGAATGCGAAACTATTCGATGCTCCTTTGCGAGGTGGTGATGGTGATTGGAATGCTGAGCTGTCGCGTTCCGAACCGTGATACTAAATCGTATCGTCTTCGAACGTAATGGTCCCGGTTGGCGGGGATGGGTTCGATGAAAATGTGCTTTTCAAATGACGAACTCGTTGTGGTTTCAGTGTTGGGGATTTGCAGCGGTTTTCTAAAGCATCAACCAGCGGTGGACGTCTGTTGGGGTATTCTATCGCAACGAGAAGAAGCAACAAAACCAACCTGCCGTATCTAAACAAAAACTGCTCGAACAAGCGATTGAAACGATTGCAGCCAGCTTATATTGAATGTTTTCTGTATCCCAGCCACTGTGTGACTGATGGTGACGTATGTGATCGGGGGGTTTTTTCATGCTTCATCGCGGGTCCATCTCGCTGGTCAATTCAATACGGCCCCGAAGGGTTTTTAGGGTGGTAAAACTAAAGGGAAAAAAAACCTCAAAATTGCAACTGCTACCAGTATCCAACATTTTGCGGCAAACCTTTTTGATTGACATTGGGTTTTGTGTGGGCGGTTTTTGTAAATTGATATTTCGTAACCGCAGGTCCCCCCGCTGTTTCACTCCACCGTGCCTTTCGCCCGGTCAGAATAACCATTTAAGTGTGCGGATGGTAAGCTAGCTGGTGGCAAATACTCTCGCGCATTCAAAAGCACGGAGGAATACGGTTACCATTTTCCCAGCACACCGGTTGTGCAGTTTTTTGATTGTGAAGATTGACAAACGTTTTGCACGATAAATCGTTTGAGGTTTGCCATTCGCGGCACGCTGCAGTTGTTGTTTGTTTCAGGCCGGGTGTGGTTGTTTCACATCACTAGGCATTGGAGTGGAGTTTTTTCTTGCCAATTTCAACCACCAGCTAACAAAACGATCATTATACTTTTTTTTTGTGTGTTTCGTGCATATATTGCGTGGAAAATACATTTATCGGTGTGCTATCGGATGAGTGGAATCGATATCACATAATTGTCACCATACCTTCCAAACCCAAAGAGAGAGAGAGAGCTGGGCGTTTGTTTAATTGTTGTTTTATCGCTTACCTGTAAGGAAAATAAAAAAAGAAACAGTTTTAGTAAAAACGATACAAGACAAAATGGTAAAATCTCCCGCACGATGATGAAATTGTTTTGATTAATCAAAAAATACACGCACAAAAGCCAAAAGGTAGATCGTCACGGGGGGGCCAATTGCATTACTAATACGTCAAAAGGCAGGAGCAACAAAAGTCCCGGGAAACAAATAAACAAACTGCCCGCCTGCAACTGCAATCGTAAGCAAAAAGCCACCAAACCACGAACATTGCTGGACGAAGGAGAAGGAGTTTTAGTTTAAAAAAAAACCCCTCCCTTCCTTCCATCGGTGAACGAAGGGCGTTATCACACCTGTCTTTCTCGCATCCCACGTTCATCCGCTTTACCAAACCGGCCACCACCCTACCGCAACTGGTTAAACATCTTTCAATTTATTACCTCCAACACATCCACCGAGGCACGGCGTCAGACCGCCGAAAATCGTGCAAAATTTCTTTTAACAAGATTATGCTGATATAATCCCCGTGCAGAAAAAAAAACTCACGATCGAAGTCAAAACCGAAACCAAACTAAAAAAAACACGATGAGAAGCGTAAAAGAAATCATAACACTTCTCCTTGTTTTTCCTGCACTCCATGCCGAGTGTGTGTTTGGGTGTTTTGCCTTCTCCTTCGTACGCACTTCCACTTGTTTCATCTTTAAAAATTTAAATTTTATAACGTTGATCTTATAAGATCAGCGGTGGTATTCTTCTTCATTTTTCATTTTCTTTTTCATAACTTCATAACTTTTTCTCTTCACTTTTCACTTCGTTCTTTCCACTGTTGGAAGGATTTTTTTTGTTTCGAGTGCGCTCGAGTGCATGAAATCCAATTCGTTTCGCTTGTTTACATTCGGGCCCAGTATTTATTTAACGTTTGATTGAGATTTGAATTTATGAAGAATAAATATTGAGTGTGCAGCGGTCCGGTTTCTTCTCACATCGGTCTGGTTAAGCAGCAGAATAAAAAAAAACCCCTCAGCGAGTGTGAAGACGATCTTAACGTGGCGTTGCCCAATGCACGATCGAAACATCGGCACAAAGTGTACCGTGCAAAACCGATCGACGAAATGGAAACGTTTGAAAGGTTCTCAATCGCCGTAGATGATCGAACCGACGAGAGGTTGAGTGCGTGTGTGTGTGTGTGTGTGCCAAAATGGTGCGTCTCTGGGGCACCAAGCTCGATGTGTTTATGGAGAATCTTAAAATCTTGTTTCCCCCCACCAGGCTTTACCGGCTCCCACCCCATTGTGTGAGGGGTGTGTGGTGGTGTTTGGTTTCAACACCGATTCAACCGTTTGTGCCTCGTTATCGTTCTTTTTCGGGCTTGAACTCCGCTGTTCGGTCGAGTTTCTTTTCGATTCACCCACCCGCTGAGAATGGTCCCGCTGTGGGGAAGTTAAGAATCGTTCCGTGGGAAGGACCAGTCCGACATACACGGTACGTACAGCATTCTAAGGTGTACGGACGAACCCCTCTCACGACGGGTGGCCACAAGTCTGCGCGTCGGTCGGTCACAAAACACTGCCCAAACACTTTCTCATTCGCTAACAAACCGATCGGTCTTCGGACTCCTTTCCCGTTCCTAGTTCCAGTTCAGAGTCTTAAGAACCTCCGGTATTCCACACAGAGCACACGGTGGTGTTCCTTCCTTTCTGACAAAAGGCTTGAACTTTACGGCTTTTCAATTTACGATTACACGCTCTCGATTCCACGATCTCGCCGATGTACACAACTCATAACTTTTGCGCCAACAGCACGAACACGCAACAGCCGTTTCTCAAACTAGCACATCGTTGCGGTGGGACGCAAATTAAATTTCACGATCGAGAGGATACACACCGCCGAGGAGAGAAAGAAAACCCTTCCGTTGCGTGTGTGTTGTGTTTGAGTGAATTAATTTATTGTTTGTCTTGCAGAGCCCGGATTGCAATAAATGCATCCACAAATTAATTCTCAATGTGCAAAGGGCCCAGGAGGTTGGGTGGTGAATAGACGTGGTGTAGTATTAATATCAACTGACAGCATTGTAGCAACGGTGGCTTGTGGCGCGCGAAGACCCCACCGGTTGTGGTAATTGAAGTGCAGTTGGGATTCTTGAGGAAATCCCAGGATTCCTGAGGAATTTAAAGGATTAGCATAGTGAAGATGAATGGCCATGAAGACAGACAGTTGCTCTGCGCGTCGTAATGTCCTGATAGAATGTTACGCACAGTGAGTTTACTATATGTAATGAGTTTTGCATTATTAATACCTATCGCACTGTTATGTCTGTCTGTGCGTAGCTATGAAGAACTGGAGGTATTTTCAAAGTCAATCATTCCATCAGACACGTGACACATGGTTCGATGGTTTGACAGAAGGAAGAAGAAAAAAATATCAAAACATGGTGCAAAAAAGGGTAATAGAAAGCGAATTTGTTTAGCGTATTAGAAACCTGTCAAACACCAGATCCACCTCTTGCATTATTTACACACGCTGGTGTGCCCAAAAACCAGACACCGAGACGTCAAAAGTTGATCACTTTCGGCGCTGGTGTTGCCACCGTTTGTCAAAGAACAAATCAAACTCAATTCACTCGAAGGCGTTGGTGTTTGTGTTGGGTGTAGTGTGTGCCTTGCGTTAACCCAAAAACTACATCCTCCAATGTTTTCCGAAGACATGTGACCACCAGTCACCCAACTCCTGGAGGCACGTGATACTGGTAATTGCGTTTTTTTTGTACCTCTTTGCTGCGACATTTTTGACAGCGCACACACGGTGTCGCGTCGCACAGTTTAATCCCTCTATATCTCGTTCAGCAAGATCGTCCCGACGAAGGGTACATTTTCCACGACAAAACGCATCCCTGGAGCGTTCCTCACCACCAGCGCACACAGTTGTGGCACGTGACGAGCCGCTTCGTTCCCTAGTTTCCTCAAATAGGAACACTTTCCCCATGGTGGGGTGAGATTTTAAATTGATATTTCGTTCCATCCCCTCGAGAGGGAAGACGATTGTGCACCAATTTAATATTTCGAAATCACTACTCGGGGATCATCGCCGGTGCAATGTCTGGGAAATGTCCTGCCAGTCCATCCGACACAGCGTCTACACACGACGCGCGCGCATAAGTGCAGTGTGAGTGGGTCGCTTTTTTTTTCTCTGCTCTACTGGCATTGCTTCCAGAAGTCCGCCACACAATCAAACCTTTTGCTGGATCTCTGTGTGCAAACGGTAACTTGACAGGCAGATTTATTGCAAACGCGTGTCTCATGTTCATCCCTTTGTGCCCGGTAGCTCTAGGCCCAGAGCGCAAAGGGGAAGAAGAGCCCGCGCGACCGCGCATATCGATTGCAATATGCATCAGGTTTTGCACACACCACCGCGCTTGTTTGCACAGAAGAGCGTATCGTTTATGTTTCACGGGAGAAAAAATAACCCCCCGTTAGCCACTTAAACTTTGTACTGCACCGGATTTAGGGATGATCCCGTTTCGGGCTGTCCAGTCTCAAGGATTCGGGCACGTTATTGGCCAAGGACGCTGTGAGTTATGATGCCACAGCGCGTACCGATTCCTTTCCACACCGAACGAGATCTTGTGTGCGCTTGATTGGTTTTGTGGTGTGGAAATCAATTTCTATTGCCCGGTGGTGTTGGTTCGGTAGCCGACCGACAACCGGAACCGGCTCTGGTATGGTAATGAGAATCAGTGTCAGCAAACGAAACAACTCCGATCCACTGTGAGCTGTGTGGTTTTATCGCTTCCATTTTCTTCCGTCTTGCGTCCGACTCACACGAGGGCGCCATGATGCCGTGGGTAGGAAAATGGCAACCCTCTTGCCGAAGGGCTGTTGCTGCTGCTGCTGCTGCACCATCATCATGACGAGAGAAGCAATAAAAGTCAATATTTTGATCGCTATTCCTTGACTTCTTAACGAGATCTGAATCGTCTGTGCGGTCTTCTCTCCGTATTCTAGCTGGTTGGAACGAAAAACCGCGTTATTGAAATCGCCACAAATTGGAAAATGGTACAAGGGCGAAACTCTCTGCCCTGCGTTACTCCCCGATAAAGAAGATGATGTTCGGATATCTTCTCGTTTGTGAGGTTTTCGGTTTTTTGGTGCGTTTTGTTATAGTTTCTTTAGAGCTGTCTACAATTTTCTTCATGCTCAGGAAAGAACGTTGGACAGGGAACTATGAGAGGATGATTTTGTATTCGATCTTATGGAGCTTTCAAGAAGTACAAATAGCTACACTAGTTCACGTTAAACTACTTACTGCATTTGACAGATAAAAACAAACAGATCAGTTTTATGACTATAAACTGTCAAATACGGTATTCATTTTGAAAGATCACAAAAATTGATTTAAATGGGTTTTAAACCGTTGTTTTTTCAACATTCTGTTTGTTTGCTCACCCTAATAAGATAGGCATCTGCATCTTCGGTGGAGATTCGATGACGATTTAAATTTCCTGCTCGTTAGAAAGGCGCTCTGCTCCAACGCACCAAAACGATCATTAGCCGAGGAAGAAGCAGACAAAAACGGCCAAACTAGGAAGGTCGTAAAATGTGAGCCCATATTTCAAAGGCCGAGGTTTTGCCACACGGCGAGAGTCCCCGTGGGTGCGGAATGCACCACAGGAAATTAGACCAGACGCTTACGGACTAAACAAACTCGGACCATCGGACCCCGTCCGTTTATTGATCGCAACCGTTAGATATGTGCGCGAGCTGGACGGAATTAAAATAAGCCAAATCTAGCCCCGGTCTGAAACAAAACCAACGAACCGGGCGCGGGTACGATTTAGCTGCCGGAAAGAAAAATCAACCCACTGGAACAACCGGTCCGTGTGCGCCCATAACGGGCGGGTCGGTCGGTGCGGACCGCACCGGATGGAAGCGTGTCAATTAATTTTACGTTCGGGGGCGATAAATTTCGGTGAACAAATCTTCTCACCAAAGAACAACGCAACGGCTGGACCATTGCTCGGATGTCCCCGAGATCATGTGATGTCGATCTCAGCGAGGTAACACAACAAAAAA
Source organism: Anopheles moucheti (assembly GCF_943734755.1). Lineage (NCBI taxonomy): Eukaryota > Metazoa > Arthropoda > Insecta > Diptera > Culicidae > Anopheles > Anopheles moucheti. Next base: position 9,395,492 of record NC_069141.1, on the reverse strand, counting down.
ATGGTATGTCAAAGCTTCTCGGAATCGTAGCGATGGTGATCATTCGATACCTGTGCGACACGCAGATGTCTGTTTCGCAATCGGTTATATGAGGAGTTTGAGTTATCGGTAGGGGTGCAGATTTCGAAGACTTGATACCTGGTAAGATGAACACCTCGGGTTTGAACTTTAGTTTCGCCAAGAAGCGACTTTTGATCAAGTCATAATGGATGGCTGGGTGTCTCAATTTCACCACCTGATGGGTGATAGCTAACTGGTTTGGTGGATGAATAATCAATAGCTTAAATGGTAAATAAAAAGCGAGTTGATTAATAAATAACTCAACTCTACCATGCAGCCCATGATAGGCAGTTCCAGTTGATGGACAAGGCACAATCTTTATTTGAGCGAGGAATTCCAACTTCCAAGTTCTAAAATAGGGTAAAAGTTTTCCAATAATCGTTGCACCGCACATCTTAAAAGTCGAACGGTCTAGAGACAACCAATTGCCCAAGGCTTCTGGGCTGATGTTTCCCAAAAGAATATCTTACTCCCTTGAATAAGTACACTCGAAAAGCGGATTTCATTCAATCATCGTGATTAGGCAACAACTGAACCCTTTCGCCAGGCGTAACGGAGGACTGCCTGCGGGCGTTAAGGGACCCCTTGACGGGAGCGAATCAAACCTATTGAAGTTCATTTCCCGCGCGAGTATACTAACCTCCACCGGAATGCAAGCTGTGTTTTTGGCCACGGACATCTTCTAGAACTTCTGGTGCGGATTGCGCCCTGGGTGAAGAACTTGGCCCCCACCGGCATCAACACTCCCCTACGGCGGGCGAAAGGAAATCGGTTCCCCTCCAAGCAAACTCGTTGGAGTTTAAACTTGTTTTGAATAATTCCGTCTAATGATATGATTACAGATAATTTCGCTGCTTGTTTTGTTCCACTTCCCACCGCCACCCGGTTTACCACCCAAAAAATTACGAGCAAACGATTGAACAACCTAAGTTCCGGCGATCAAACCCAACTACTGCTCGCCGTTGCGGCGGGACCAAGTGCTAGGAGAATTGCTAGACTTTTGCCACCCCGTTTTGTTCCACCGGACTGGGTCCCGGTGGCGCAACGTCAGTGCGGAGTCGCGGAGTCTGTGTTTCTGACGAGAGTTCATGAATCGGGCGAAAATGATAGTAATTACACATGATTGGGTGCCTAGACCGCGAGCGTCACAACCATACGAACCAACGGTCGCGGTGTGGTGGGTGCGTTGATGGGCTGGAATAAAGAAGGGAAAGCAAGGAGCAACAAACAAACAAGAGAAGAGAGAGAAAAAAAACCACAGGTCGAAAATCATTGCATGCTCATCACCTTCGTCGTTCCGTTTTGGCTTCTGTGCAGCCCCCGAGTGGCGCTTTCTCCTTCCCTGTTCGGTTCCATTCCGTTTGCCCTGGGGGTGCAGCACTCGGGGTAGCAGCCTTCTCTGGGAGCCACGGCGAACGCTATGGGGTCGTTATGGCTCGTTAGGTACGGATTATGGTCGATTTATGGTGTGCTGTAATTAGCGGAAGCGAAGTTAACTCTTCTTCTGCTGCTTCTAATTTCCATCGGAATCGGAATCGGGCCGATGTGGGTAAAGTTATGTCCGATGTTCGATTTTTCCCTTTGCGTTTCGCTGGGTTCTATTATCTGCCACGAATTGGGGAGCGACTTTTACTAATTCGCACACGAACAGTTCCAGGCGTCTTTGTTAAGATTATCAACGTTGAAAAGCTCCCTTTTCCATGATGGTTAGCAGAATTAAAGAGCATCAATTATTTGGTCCAATTCAAGATTTCTCAAGGATTTTCTCTGGAAGGAATGGAAGATTCAGGAAGTTAAGGGAACCCTTCTAGTGTAGATGAAAAATATTTCGTACAATACAATTGCAATTGCACATTAATTTGGAATGTTTACGAACGTCCCAGAAAAAGAAATAAAAGAGCTCCGAGCGAATTTCTCAAGCATCGTCGATTCTAATTATATAATTGCATTACACACAAGCAAGAGAGCAGAAGCAAACGATGCCGAAAGACGAAACCGCGCCACGTGAAGCCGGCTGAGATGGGTCAAATTCGAAACCATGGCGTTTACATTACGACATTTGACACCGGGCGGCGGCGGCCACCAGCTGTGTATCGGGGCGCGGGTATTATTGTAGTGCTTGTAGTGCCCGTTCACAATCGAAGGATATTCATTGTGTTTGTTAATGTGTACCTTCTCGCCCTTGAAGATATGGTTTCGCGCAATAAAAAGAAGGATCTAAACCTCGCACAGCAACGTTTATATTTAATTTCATTTCTTTTCACTCCCCTCTCTCTCTCTTGCCTTTCGATTCGGTTCCAAGATTTGGTTTTTGCTGGCACAGACCAAACAGACCCAGCACTGGATCCTTTCTACCGTTCCCCACTGCCAAATACGCTTCTCATATTTCTTCTCGCAAGGAGGTATTTTCATCGTGTCTTGCAGCACACTTCGTTTGCTTGTGCAAACATCTGCATCCTTCACGCCTCGTTATGTTGCTGCCCTTAACCATCCCCCCCTCTCTCTCTCCCCCTCCATCATCCGGCTCCAACTCCCACAGCCCGATCATCCGCAAGCCATTATCAACAGCCACTTGAAGTGTTTCCTTCGATGCTCCTGCTCCATTCTACCGCTTACAACCGAGAGAAAGAGAGAATTATTATTCCTATTTCCGCCGCAGTTGCATCGTTACGGTTGCGTTTGCCCTTGCGCGTTTCGTTCCTCGCTTGCGATTACTTTTGATATATTTATGATGAATTTATATGGCCAATATTTCTTCCCCCGGCGTCGACGATCCACGGTTTCCTCCGACGGGCGGAGACTCCGTCTACGACTTATGCAAAGCTTTCGCAAACGGGAAAGCGGAAAGTCGTTTTCTTTCGGTCGGTAGCCTTATTGGACATCGCCCAAAAACTGGACAACACGAACGAACGGATGGATGCTGTTACGGGGTTTGGGTATGCAATTGCTGTGTGCGCGCCCTGAGCGTTTTTAGTGGCTCCAGTTCGCTCCTCAATAATTTTCTTTGGAGCGTTTATGTGTGTTTTGCCTTTTTTTGGTCCCTCTCTCTCTCTCTTCGTGCGGATGCAAGGACCAACAAGAGCCCTTGCGATCGTCGTCCCTGCCCATGGTAGTCAGCGCCGATAATGACGACGATCATCATCGTTGGTGGCTGCTGCTTTGTGGTGGTCATAAATATTGTCGGCTTGTGCCGTTGGGAGTTTACGTTTTCCTTTTGTCTCCTTTCACCCCATCGAGAAAGCAACATCGTTGCCTTCTTGAGCAGCTTTTCTTACTTGCGGTTGATGACGAAGATGAGAGGCTACCACACTTTTTTTTATTTGGGGGTCGATTGGCCACCTCCGCATCCTTCAAACCAAATAAGGGAGCTCGACGGAAATGCTGTGCCCTCGGAGCTATGCAGTTTTGCTGTTTCAACGCGAATGAAACCAGGCTGGTTTGGGACGTTTAAACGTCTTCTAGTAGTCGCGTTTTACGGTCGGCAGGAATGGAATTTGCTACCTCGCCGTGTTTTTTGTATATTCCATCGCATATTAAAGTTTATTTGCTTGGATGCAAACTGCATGGTTTTTTTTTTGCTGAATGCCACCCAAACTAATCGCAAATTATTTGATGACCATGAGATGCCTTATTTGTATTTACGATCAGTTCTCTTCCAGTTGAGTGTTATAAGCGATTTCCGCAATAAAAACGGATTGCATACCTCGTCAATAAAGGAACTCGCCCAAACGAGCTTTAAAGTCTGCCGGTATTGTTGAGGGAATATTGCATGGAATGCAATTCTATAATAAATCTCCTCAAATATCCTCTTTGTAATAGGCAATTCAGAGAAAGAAAAAAAAAACACAAATGGAATAGGTTATCAATGATTAAAAACCTACCAAGATAGACCAATGCCAGCAAAGACACTTGTCTGTGCGAGGAATTGTGCAAATAACCTCACATTACCGTCCGCTTTTATCGTCCCGTGCGAACGACGAAGGACTTTTCGCGCCGGCCTCGATGGACGTGATTTATTTCAAATTAGTTTTCTTCACTTTTCACATCGCGTGAAATCTGCCTGCCCCGGGAGTACACCTATTTCCCGGGTGTCCTTCTATCGCGAATGATCAGTCCCTTTTTTTATTTGTTTTCGTTGAACCCAAGAGCGGTGCGGTTGATCATGAAAAATGTTTTCCCGGTTACGGATACCGGTTGCTCGGATTCACTTCGGGACGGCACCACCGTTTTCACCAGACAGGCAGGCTTGGCCGGCCGGGCGGTGTTGCTTTATCGGTACTGGTACAATCAACTCTTTTTCAAATATTTATAACACTTTCACGATTTCTTTTTTCCCTTTTTCTTTGCACCATTTCCGGGGTGCTGGGTTTTGCTTTCAGCAAGAATAAAGCGTTTTTATCACCAGCTCGAAGGGATAAAAATGTCACTCTAGTGCTCCCTCCCCAAAACCTCAGTAAACTCGCCTCGGTCCATGGTTGGCGGTGGTGCTTTATGCAGAAGAGATGATATTAACAGTGAATACCGAACCAATTCCAACTTTTGACCAAAAATCATAGACACACAATCCGTAGCGTCCCACGGTTGGTTCATTGTCGGTGTTTGGGAGATAGAACTGGATGGTCGTTACGGGTTCGACTACCGTCGGGGACGCCAGAGCTCTCTTATGGGACCGAAAAAGGGTGTGCGCGCATATGGAATGATGTCTGGCAGTTTTCCGCAAAACGAGCCTCTTTCGCCTGGAGCGCTGGGGCTCGAGGTGCCACCGGGCCAGCCAAAAAGAAGGATTGTGTCGATTGTGTCTCCATTTTCCGCCAGGACTGGAATTGTCTCGCATTCCCATTTTTTTCTCTCCTAACCGTACACACTTTGCGGTCGGTGCGATTCGGTGTGAGTGTGTGTGTGAGGGGTTGTTTGCGGTCTGAAGCTCGGAAGCGTACGGATGCATTCGGAAGCACACCGTAAACGACGTTGTGTCTGTTTCAGTATTCCCTTTTTTTGTGCTCTGGTTCTGAAAAGTTTGGGGCTACGAATCGTGAGGTGTCCTGTAGACATTCAGGGACGCTGAGGTGTATGAGGTATTCCCAATGCTGGGGCTCTGAATGCTGGTACAATAAGCGAAGTTATTAAGTGTAGTGTGGTTATTTATGACGCTTGGATGCAATACGTATCGCTGGGTGTGTGTGAGTGTGTGTGTGTGCTTAAGCTACCAGAGTTTGCTTCACGACTTCCAATATTATTGCCGTGCGGACTCCGTCCGAGAACCGAAAGAGTTCTGTATCAGCAGAACCCAAAAACCACCGAAGTTGGCGAGGGCGAGGGTAAGTACCACACACCACACCAAACATTCGCGCCGGTCCGGGGACAGTGGGGCAAATGGGTTCGGGTTCACTGCAAAAGCCACCGCACACCACAGCAAGTCACGGTGGGAAGCGTAGTGCCGAGATTTTAAAGATTGTCGCACAGTACCCAGAGCGTCGTTTTATATAGAACACAAGAAAACGAGTTGATGCGGGTAGCAGCGGCAGCAGCATGCATAGATGGAGACACAACAAGCAGCAGCGATAAAAAAACACCTCTTTAAAACCCATAACCAATAGAGAAGCAATTCCGGACGGAATCTGGCCAGATGGCACCAGATCATAAAAAGCAGGTGATGAAGAGGTCGTGCCGTGCGCTACCTTCCGGAACGATGCGCGCGGCAGTTTGCTTCGGGAAATCTATGAGCAGAAAAATCTCATAAATGGACTCACGTTTCAGCAATATCAGCTCTCGCACACGCTCGTACAACTGCGCTAGCACTAGTTTCTATTATAGACCGAGAGTTATAAAGTAGCGGAAAATGCTGTGGTTTATAAGCAAACCAACGATGGCTAGAATGGGAATGACGCGGTTGCGGACACAGACACACACGGTGGGGTTGGAGGTGGTATCGGTATTTTAAACTAAATAACATTTTATGTCATTCCACTGGCCGGCCAGCAACCTGTCGAGCACAGGACATGCTGTGGTGAGGACACATATGAAGTATAATTTAACACGATGGCACCAACAAAAGGTCGAATAGCCGGGCAGCTGGGCAAAATTTATCACCCGTGAGATTAAAACCAAAACGTGCCCAGAAGAGTGGTTGAAGGATTTGGACAAAACACGATATCACAAACTGTATTTCCGCTGGACATTGCCGGTCGAGCATGTTGAACAAAGTTTGAATGAATTTTTAATGATGTCAATAAACGTAAATAATGCTTTAAAAGCGTGCAATGCAATTAAATTTCCAGCGGAAAAATTATGGCTTATGAATCAATCATAGCCACGGCTGGGAGGATGACATTCCAATTAGGCTGCGTCACCGGGAGACACGGAAAATTTAGCAAAAAAAGCGAATAAATAATTATCCACCCTTGTCGTTCAATTCCTCCCACCCAGGAGATTAAATTCAACGCCAATTGACGACGATCGTCATCGCTGTTGGGTGTAAATTTATTGCTCCGAACAGTTCGCCAAGCGTGACCACGGTCTCTAACCCTGGATGCGTAAAGTCTAGAGACATGCTTTCAACGGTTGACTTCGACTGGTTTATGGTACCGTGTGCTGTAAAGCGAAAGTACCGGTCAAGAATTTCTCTGATGGAGGCCAACAACTCGCAAAACCCACAAGCGATCGTTATTTCGCTTTCGAAGGTCCTAAATCATGCGGTTGCGGTGGTGGTCATTCGGGTATTGAAGTGTGCTTTTAGTGATGTGTATTTACAAAACAACAAGAACCGGTCCAGACGAATCCCGTTTCCTACGCCAATCGCTGCCAGCATCCAACTGGACAACATTTTATTGGCCAGTGATTGAGCAAATGTCATTATTATTTGATTCCAAGAGTCATAAAAAAGCAACCTCAAATCAAAACATAAACAAATACGGGCCCCATTGGTCTTTGTTGGTTTGTGACGGCTGAAGGTCCCGGAGTCCGGACCACTTCGATGACAGATGAAAGAATTCAGATACAAGGATGGACGGCTAGTATTCAGAACGGCCTGTCCCGACATATGGGGGACATACACCCCTCATCCCTCGGGTGTTTGTCACGGTTCGACGCCACCTTAATAGTCCCAATTCCTGTTCATTCCGTTTCCAGTTCCTTCCCATTCGCTTAAACCAGTCACCGAACCACATGCAGAGGTGCGTGCTTTTGCAGCGAACGCAAATTTTATTGCCACCTCAAATGAGCGTGCAGGGAAATAAATATGCACACTTTACTGGGAACAGTTTTACTGCACAATTTACGATGCCATTGCGGGGGACATTTGTCGCAGGCAGAGCAGCCAGCAGCAGCAGCATTTGTGGCTTGGAAGAGTGTCGTCGGTGGAGCTGTAATTTTGTTGCTTTTCGCTGGTTGATTCTAAAGCATCCCAACGGTCGAGTGGGTTGTTAAACATCGGAGCGAAACTTGCTCACGCGGAGTTGTTGCTAAACTGCACAAGCGCCAAGAAGAGACAGCAAAAGGTTAATGTTTGTGCGGTGGATGCACAACACCGCAGCTAACAGCGACGGGTCGCATCCTAATGGAAGATTCTGCAATGGCGTGGATGATGGTACAGCATCCCACACTGCCCACTGTTAATGTGTCTGGTAGAGCCAAAGATCGGGCGATCTCAATTTCATTAGCATAACGGGTGAGGCCACAATTTTGATCTTGTTTGTGAGCGATTTAACTGATTAGGGATAGTGATTATGACCCCGGGAGTCGATCGTGCTTGTGATGTCATTATCGAGGCATTATTGAGCTCTTCTGATGTCCTTTTTGCTCGGCGAGTGTTATAAAATTTTTAAACGTTTCTTTTTAATAACATACGCGAGAAGTTTTTTGCTCGGGAAAATGTGAAAGTAGTAGTCAACTTCAAAATTCTAACAGCATCCAACACCTCGAGAACGTCAAGAACAAAATATTATTCCCAAACAAAGATTCTTTGTTTCGCTTGCTTTTGTCCGGCCCAAGTGTTCGCCATTAATGGCACAAAAGTGTGGAAGCGCAATTTCCCCGTTGAGTTAATTTCCCTCGCAAGAAACCGGCAGAGAGAAATGTTTGTTTCTGTGCACACAATAGTCCTCCCTGCCGCAGCGAGTGGCCTGGGATGCAAAATTTATTGCCATTAATGCGTGCGGCGTGTGTGACGTTATTATTTTGGGCGCCGGTTTTGGGCGAAGGATTTTTATATCCGGCCATTCCCGGCCGGTTGTTCGTGATTAATTCCGCAACGGGAAAAAAACGGGGAAGTAAGTGCCGGATTGGTGCCGATTTAAAGTGCATCCCGTGCGCCTCCTGGCGTTGTTTTGCTTCTGACGTAATGAGCGAGGTGTGCGTGCGCAGTACTTGGGTGTTCGCACGTGACCCGATGTGCCTAGTGTAAACATCGAAACACACGCGACAGGGAAAAGAGGGAATACGAAGGAAACAACACAGAAAAAAAAACCCATCAAAACACAAATCATTCCAGAGTTGGCGTGGTTTACCATTTTAGTGACGGGGTTGGATTGTTTTTTTCACACGTATCAGTGTTGGCTGCAGCAAATAAAAAAAGATCAACCAACGGTAGGGTGCGAAATATTATTGTTACCGAATCAAATGTCCTGTTGGGTATGTCTCCTGGGCCCATAACTGGTTGTTGCCACAGTGCAGAGATAGGGTTCAATTGAAATTAAAGGCTTTATTTACAATGCTTAAGGGATTAGCAACGCAACAGACAGTTCGTGTGAAGATCGATCGAAACACGAAGGGAAAGTTAAAGTGGCTTCAATATTTTATGCCACAAATAGTAATAAATGATCAACCAAAAACCGACCTGGTAATATTATTGCAATACCGACGATCAACAGGATCTCAAATCATTCATAATCAAGACTACTCCCGGAGAAAAATTGGGTCACAGCAAGCAAGCAATGTCGAGCAGTCGAGTTGACAAATGGGAAGCTGCTTCCATTAGCTTCACTTACCTCAGCGAACATTCCCTTTAAATGAATGGGGCCGTATGCCTTACTCCCTTGAACAACGAACCAAGAGAACCAAAAAACAATATGTTTACAGTACCTTAAACAGCGACACAACCACCGGGGTTCGTTCAATCACCCCAAAAACAAGGGCGGCACACAAAAACGGAGGTGGTGGGAGAAAAATAAATGGAAGTAAAAATATGCTGCTCTCAGCTGCCAATCATCGTGAAAGCATACGGAACACGCACACATACAAGTACAAAAGCGATATTACACAATTTTTCACTTGCCACCGTGGAATGTCTCCTGGTGGTGGATCACTTCTCGGTCGGAGTACATCCGCCGGAGTACAGGGAAATAAGGAGATGTTCCTACTTTCGTACGCCCAAAAGCGTAAGCGCATTTATACGGATGCGTTTTCCCCGGAAGCGGATGCTATCCCTTCATGTGTTGTTAGCCTGCCCCAACCCCCCCAAAACACCGAGTTTTGGATGATGCGCTGGGGCATCTACCCGATTTGCTGATGGTGAGCGGGAAATGGGAGAAAATTCGTAATGAATTTCTTTTGTTTGTTTGTTTGTTTGTTTGCTTGTTTGTTTGACTTTCTATCAGCATTAGGCTACGAATGGTACTACGGGCCGGGCCAACCATTAGCTTCCGATGGGCAGGACATGTATAACACATGCTTGAAGATTAAGTGTGTAAGGTGAACGGAGATCCACAAGCCCGGAACCGAACATTTCCCCACCGAGATGGTCCGGAAGTAACTCCCCTGCCTGCAGATGCGTGTTTGGTGTATAAATCGAGTTCCCCGACGTAGGCAGGTTCAACGGCGAGGCCAAACGAAAGCCACATATATTTTACCCACCTCGAAAACCTGCCCAAGTATACCTCACCAGAGGAAGCCATACAGCAGAATAGGGAAAATTTTACTCCCTGCTCAACGATTTCCTCCCCTTCCGTACGGGAGAGTTCCAGTGGATGGGACGACTGCATCGAACAGTAATTACGGATGATAGGAAAGGGAAACTTTGTCCGATCCGGTTACTTCAATTCCCATTCGCGCCCGAATGCGTTAGCGTAAGCAGAGAAAACTGTGCAGTTTCCCGCGCCATTTGGTGGGTTTTCCAGCAAAACACTGTACGGGAGCGCCACCACCGTGTGGAGTGGAGAAATTAGTGTCATTAAACTTTTTCAAAGTATTCTAATTACTTTCAACCGAAGCGTAAAACCCGTCAAATGTGAAGATATGGGCCAAGCCATGTCTCGGAAGGTGGAGAAAATATCGTGAACAGTAATGGGGATCCTGGGAGTCCCTCCAGGAATTTACTGTGTGACCGTGTGTGCGGTGCAAAAAGGAAGCTCCAGATGTTAGAGAGAAACAGAAGGAGTTGAGTGTTTCCTGTTCCATTCCTTAAAGAAATGAATAGCACGGAGATATATTACAGTTGAAAGTTATTCGAATTTCCGTCCAGTTTGGCGTCTGGCAAGGGAAGCCCTAAGCGATGGAGAGCCAAAAATTATCAACACATTCGTTGTTCCATTATTCCAGCGTATTGTGTTGCCCGTTAAGCTATCCCACATGGAAATTAACCCCGAAGATGGGTGTATACCGTTAAGCAGCTTGTCGCCTCAGAAAAAACTGGCTTGTACCGAAGATCCGTAATCCGATATTGAATGTTGGCTTTGTTTGTTTCGGAACATACCTTTATGGGGTGTTATAAATTTTGTAATCTAATTACTGATTTTGCGGGGTTCGATTTCAGCGCCGAAACGTACAAGGTGCGTGAGCTTACCTATAAAGAAAAAAAATAGAAACATTCAGTTAGTACGTTTGTTAGAATGATACGTCACGGCACTCGACAAACGTTGAAGTTATGCTTCGCAGAATGTTTTAGCACCCGTTGACACTGTTTTGTTTGTATAACGTTGGAAAGCTTTTACGCTGAAAGGATCGTCGAAATTTCCACTGTATGCGTCCCGGGTGTATAAATTTTCCAGCAAAAGGTTAGCGTAGAGAGCTGCTGGTACGCGAGCACCAAGCAAATCCTTGTTGCCCACCTTTTGTTGCCCATCCATTTGCACTCGTTTTTGAGGGGGTGCATCATGCATTTCCGGCGAGTGCCAGATGCGCACAAAATCCTTTGCACTAGTTGCAGTTGTCACCAATTGTCAACTGGCATTGTCGAATGGTTTCGCGTGCTGTGTGAAAATCGTACGATGGAATGAATAGTGAAGTACTGGGGGGGGAAAGTAAATTCTAACAGAAATCGACAAAGAGAGAGATGTATCGTTAGAGACCTAGCTGTGACAGCAACACATACAGGGATATCGAATGCTGCTGGTGTCCTTTAAAGTAGAACTCCAAAAGCCATGTTCGGGGCAGCATGTTTGCGCCCGTTTGGTTGGGATGTCACCGTATGCAAAGCATATGCTTCACGACGAGAATAGAATAAATTTCATCGACATTGCGTGAGTGTTTAGTAATAATTAGTTTAGAATTGATTTCGAATAGAGAGTCTGATGAGTTTAGCTGTTATTTTCGGCGTATTTCCATAACTTTCACGTTAGAAAACCCCTCAATAATGCACCAATAATGTTGAGGATGAATCCAACTTCGGTGTGCCGCACAAACGAGACCGCATGTCTAATTTACCATAATATGCCGAAAGCTGTTACTTGTCTGATTTGTTTCTAATTGGATTGCCACCAGGCAAATCCTGACTCGCACCGTTTAAGAACCCAACCGCACTATCAGCGCACTCGCGACTCGTGCTCGAGGGTCAATCGTTATGCGGTAAAATATATCGTTCCAACCCAACGCGCCCGGTGCGGAAAGCAAACCGGACGGACAAAGTTGTCCGTCCAAAGACAGCCAGCAGCTTCTGGCGGCTAAAGCGCAAAACAAGTGCAACCGCGAATGAAACGGAAACGCTGTGAAGCAACGGCAATGACAGTCTTCGTCCAATGTCCAATGACTATCGGGGCCTCGTAAATTTGGAACCGTTTCTGTTTCTTCGGCAATGTGTATTGTGGGGGTCCTTTTCTAATCCGTTTCCGTGCAGTGAGACAAAATGACTTTCATTGTTTCAATTTAGTTGGCTAACTTCATGCTGGGCGCCACTACACGTTAGACACGTGGTCAATTGTTGAAAGGATGCAAAACTTTCGAGCATGGGCCCAACAGCCCGCTTACCATTCCGTGGCTGTTTGGGGCGCTTTTGTACGGTGAAAATTAATTTCGCTACTTTACACGGAGTGCCCGCTCGTCTTGTTTCGCTCCACTAGTTGTGAATCTGGCTGTCAGGCTCTGCTCCAACACCTTCCCTCAAATTGTGCGTTGTTAGTCGTCCTTTAGACGACAGCGTGGGACAGGGCTCCACGCTCATCATGCATATTTCTATTTCCACCCTCTACGGGAACTTCATCGTGATGACATTCGACAGCAAAATTAGACCAATGTTCTGATGAGCGTTCAGTAGCGTTTATCTTCCCTGTAGTGAAAGCAATTTCGCCTCACAGAACATCCATGGCATGCTTAACGCTGGGTGTTTGCTTTTGGGAAACTCTCCACTAAAACAGGACACTCTATCGATGATGATGATGATGATGATGCTTATGTTGCTTGTGTCACACAAAATGAAACTCCAACAAGCGCACGATAATTGACTTCTAAACTTATTATCGTCCCTTTATATGCACTCCTGCTGTGTAGTAAGTGGCTAAAGCTTGAAAACTCTTTCCGGCTACCTGTATTCGACCAGGTCGTGATCTTGGCTCTTTTTCCATTAGACTTTACACAAAATGTGCAATAGAGTGCTTCTGCTTTTCCGCAACATCCATTAGATCGGCATCGGCGATAGATATACTCACACACTCACACAGCAAATAATCAAAAATGAGTGAACGGATCGATCCGATCCCGTGGTCGTCCTGGCAGAGATACGGACGCGCAACTGACATTAAAATGTGAAAAAGTAATTAGGGAGCTGTCCGGGTTAATTCCAGACCAGCTACGTTTTGCTGCATTGTTTATCAGTAGCGTTTGGTAGATAGTGCGATAGAGTTATTAACGTACGGTATCCAAACAATGGGCCGCATAACTAGGATGCAGGTAGTGGAAAATGGGAAAATTTATGTACATATTGAGGACAATAGTTTTATCATTCTTTATCGTATACGCCATTCGCTCATAGCAAGCAGCAACAAAAAAAGAAAGCTTATTTGGTTAAGGATAACGATAGGTAAACAGGACGATCATGCACCCAAACCGCTTCCAAGGGCACTTTCCGCTTGGAAATGGTCTCATTTTCATACGATTTTGCTTCACTAACCTAAAATAGTCCTTTCACATTTGATCTCGTCTGGACAATATTTCACTTTCTAACATTAGCTCACACTCGCATTTTATGCGTTTCCGGTCGACTGATTGCACATTGGGGAGTTTCTTGGGGTATTTTTTTTTAATTATCTATATTTGCATTTTTTCCGTTTTGTTTTTCATTAAGCGCTGCTATGACCGGGTACGATCGTTTGGCGTAACGCCGATCCGTGGGCGTTAATTTAATTAGCCCTCACTCGTAAACGATCGGAAAACGCCCCCTTCGGTTGAAGGAAAGTGACATTATTCCGCCGGTTCATGCACTTCAGCGAGGCGTAAAAATCCGAGCACGATCGAGGTGGTTCGCGGCACTCACGTAGGGTTTACCCTCATCCGATGCGTTCGAAGGAGCAAAATAAAAAAAAAAGTGCCGTAAAAATGAATATAATAAAATTATGCATTCAGTCACCGGCGGCATTAAAGTCAACAAACGGCCGACGGCGGCAGCCAAGCAGAGCAGGGATCGCTTCGTGGGGCGGATCGGCCTGTTGCCGTGAGGTTGACTAATTAATTCCTTGTAATTATAAGATAAATGAAAACGAAAACACGTTCGATATGATGAGAGTTGGTGGGGGCTTCGAGCGGTGGTACCGGGCAGAAGTGAAGGCGTTTAACTGATGCCTTTCTATCAGTAATAACCAAGTGGATCATATCATTTAATTGGTGTTCATTATTAAGGTTATTTAGTTTATCTCGTTGTTACTTAGTTGTTGAGATTGTGTGTCGGCTGTTAAGCTAAAACAACAGTTTTTGAAACGAAGCCAAAACAAATATGAAGGTGTATTGATTCGGCCGGCGATTCCACCAAACCTAGAGGCCGGAAAATCAATCATAAAAATCAATCAATCAGCTCGAAAATCAAACCAGCCCTCGCCTCGGGCTATTTTGCGACTGCTAGGCATTGCTCTGGAGGGAAAAGGCTTTTCACTTTGATCCCCGACGAGATGTACATAGGATAGGTACCCCACCTACAGCGGATATTGGTGGCCGTCGCTCATACTATCAGAAATGATTAAATACAAACATGTACAATGCTACTAAAACAACATTTATCTACAATAATCGATTCCAAAGATAGAAGGATGAGAAAAAGTAGGTTGGCTTTCCTTATTATATAGGAAACATACCAGCAAACATCATAATAATCAAACCGGGAAAGCTCAATCAACACTTCTAATCGGTATTCCACTCCAATTAACTACGTTTCGTTTCGTCCAATATTTGCCCGGTTCGTCTTGAGTGGCGATTTAAAATAAAAAAACCCATCATGCAAGCGCTACCGAAAAACATTCGATTTATCGAAATGATTTGTTTCTCAGTTCCCTCTTCTGTTGGAGGACAACCCCGTTCCTGTAGCACGGAAAAAAAAGCTTGGCAACAAACCTTTCCACCACCTGGAGCAAACCTGAGGAGATGTCGAGCATGTTTTATTCTTATCGAATCGTTTAGATCAAAACACGAACCAATTTAACGTGGCAGCAACGCGCATCGTGTTCATTTTCAACTTCCTTTCTAGCCCGAGGCTTATTCTTCGCCTCGGTCCGGTTGGATATTCTTCGCTTCCCCGCGGCCTAGCAGGAAATCACTTAGATCGATCTTAGAATTAATCATTTTTTAAAAAGCTGTCTTTGGACCAGCGCGTCCTTTCGACTCTCTTTCTTTCTGCTTTGGCCATGTTCTTTACCCCTAGCACAGGGTAGTATGGAGGCACACCGCCGTGTGGGTTTGGTGGACACATCATGCGGACACATCGTTTATTCAAAGGCACGCAAAGTTGTCCCGAGCACGTAGCGGACGCCGAAGACTGCGGTAACCCGGATCGGGTCGAGATAATCTACGGGTCTCGCGCCCAAAGTCTGTAGAAATCGGTCAGATCACGTCCAATTTCCAGTGGATTTCGTAGTGCCCGGTGTGAGGGAAAGCAGATTTAAAACGAGAAAAAGTAACATTTCAACAAATATCGATGGTAGAGCGTTGGTCAAAGTCGTGCGAAGATAGGTTGGGTCCGGCGATCGGGTCCGTAGATCAAATGGGTCTAGAAATAAATGCCCCAAACTTTGCCACTCCGCCGGTCAGAAGCAGCACCAGCGGGAGGTATTCATGCCGGCGTGGTAGAATTTTTCATCTGATTCGATTTATCTCAGACGTAACCACACATACTAATGTACCGCGTTCGGTCTTTCTGTTGACCCGATCCTTGCGAGCAGATTAGAGAAATGTCCTAAAACATGAGATAAATTCGTCCGTACCGGAGGACGACGAATGGTAAAAAAAAAGAAATAGCGAAGAATCGTATCGTCTCCAATTCGAAATGGAATCAAATTCTCATTTAAATAGAATATAGACCGATCGGTTGCCACGATACTATTAAGCCTCTTTCAGGAACGGATTTTGGACATCGTCGATGTTCAGCGCTCTCCACTGACTCCATGAATGGCAATGAGTTCAAGCGAAAATCCCCTAAAAACGTAAAAAGTTCGCGAATATGGACAAAAGAAGGTAATGCCAGTCAAGAAGATTCTTCATCACGATTCTTCGCTGTCAAGTTTTTTAAGCAGGACCAGCATGAAGACGGTTCCACGAATGTCTGGTGTTAATCAATAACTTCGTTTTTTTTTGTGGAGCTGTCATTTTAAAGACCCAGTTACTTTTGTGATTATTTTTCATTTTCAAAAATAGTTTAAAATTGTTTTCCACTTGAGGATACTCACACGGTTTGGTTTAGGGCTAACTGAAGGTCGACCCGAAAGCAAAATTAAACGATCGTCGTGATTGACCATATGAGGTTTAATTAATCTGTCAATCTGATCGTCAGCTTAGTGGCCGAAGCTAATGACTTGCGGCAAATGTGTCTGCATGTTTTTGCATGGCTAGATGGAAAGAAACTGAAACATTTTGAGGAACTCACCAAACACTTGAAAGGATATATATGCCAACATGTGGTCTCGACACATTTTGGAGAAGCACACACAAGAAAGAATTTTCGTTAACGCAAACATCGTTTAACCGCGCAGTTAATAAATCACTATGTGACCTCAATTATTCACGGGTTCGTTTCCCGTCCCGAAACCGAAAAATCGACGACGGAATGTTTTGGCTCAGACTAACATTCCCACCAACCATTGCCCGGGTATGGTGCATCCGGTAGTGTATGTAAACTGAGGCGAAAGAAACCAGAAACCTTCGACCCCGTGTCGACGACGTCCTGCGGAGCCATTGGCCTTATTTGACCGTTGCATTTGTGTGCCGAGAGCGCTGAGTTGGGCTGCCAATAGGCGGCGCAATGGAAGCATCTGGAAACAATTACCACAAAAACGATTGCACATCCTCTTAAACACGGCCCATTCAACGTGCACTGCTCTGGCCCAGTTGTGTTTGTTGATACGCTGTACTGCATCTTCGTGCGCCACCACGTATGTACTGGAGGATGTACGAGTAGCGAGCAGTATTTGGGCTCGATGTACGAGAATGTTAAGCTGGTTGGAATGAAACGAAGGATGCTGAAATCCTATACCAGCTAATTAATCCATTCGCACCACACAAATCTTTCACTCGCCTTTCATCGCTATGGGGCGTCCAGATTTTAATGACGGTTTTTTTCTCGAATATTTGTGTGGGATGTCTTAAATTCGACGACTATCTCCCACAGGAAGTTAGCTAGAATATTGGGTTCGTGATAAGTGTTTTGACAGCGATTCTGAGATTGTTTTTATCCTCTAAGCGCAAGAAAGACTACTCCCTCGAACACTAATTCTCCGAAGGCAATGGACCTCAGAAAATATCAAATACATGATCAAGCATGTAGTGTGCGCGGAACGCGAACTGTTGGACAAGCCAAACGTGCACAAACAAACTCGTTGAACTATCATCCCGCGTCAGGGAAGATGGAACTCGCTGCTCAAGAGACCTTTTCTTCCCTCCACAACACAACAGTGCCCTCGAGTGTCATAAATTTATGAAACAAATTTCCATAACGCTTCGATTACGAGCGATGGCATTGACACCCTCTGCAGCCCCTTTCGGCCACTTCTTGCCATCGCTGGAAGCTACTCGCGCGCCCACCAGCTGTCAATGTGGGAGGTGATAGCGTGTACTTGAAGGTGTTTTTTTCGATGCCGTCTGGGTTTTGTGGAAGTTTGGAGTGGAAGAAGATCTCGAGAGATTCCAATACCCAAAACCACTTCTGTGCTTGGACCCGCAAGGGCGCGCTGATGTGATTCGTGCGCCTGGAGTTTGACGGAGGACTTCGGTCTATGATTTTTTTTCCCCCCGTAACTGGAATGTTTATTTGTTTTAGTCGGCTGTCGGTCATGATGGGCAATGAACATTTCTTCACCTTTTGGGCCGTGTTCGTAGTACGGGCGAATAGTTTTACACAAAAATAAAAGAAATAGGCACAACGCACGAAAGAAAACGTGAGACGGAATTTATGAGTATGCAGTTGAAGCAGTCTCTTCAACGCGATGGAATAAGCCGGAGCATACTCAATGAACGCGAGAAAGATGAAATAGTTTTCATTCAAAGCTTTTTGGTACAAAGGCCGATAAAATCTTTAAGAGCAAGCATTATGCCGGCATAAGTCGTCGGTGAGGAATCCACACCCATAAGTATCACGTTCCTTGCATTACTGTAGGTAATGCATGTGAAAACCATACCAACAGAAAACGGCCACGTACAAGCATGCTTTTTGGACAAGCATAAGATAATTAAAACCAGGCGCTTAACGTTCGTTTGCTCACTTTGCATATGTTATATTGTTGAAGGATCGCATTTCCACGAAAACGCTGCAGGCTGTATTTACTTTTTCTTCACCGTAAGTTAAACATTCCATGTTCTGGAATTTCAGAACTGAAAATTTCCACAGCCATTAACCTCCCACATTCTACGAGCTGCACCTCCGCAGCTTGCACCGTTGAGCCACACGATGCTCCGCAGCTCGGAGTCGGTACCGCTTAACCCAATCAATCAGCTTCACTCGACCGGAAGAAACGATCACAAATGATTGCTGTCCATTTTCCGTCTGTAACCGGGTAAGACCGGGTTGCCGCCACCGTGTGGCAAATTTAGTTCGGCGGTAATTAACTTAACCTGAATGTTACCGGACTGCTTGGATACCGAGCGGACTGACCGTCTTGTTCGGGAGGGCTTGCCTGCCCTCACTTTCGGGCGAGGAATTTCCATCCCGAGTGGGGCTGGAACTTCCTGCCGGTGAAGCATTTGTAACGATGTAGTGGGAAATCGTCCGGGGGTGGCAACCGATGTCGGTACGACCGTCTTATCGTGCTCGGTACGGATTGGTGGTGGTGCTCTCGAGAGTTAATTAGATCAATATGCCAGAAACATGCCGCCGGCTTCCGATAGATTAATGTACGAAGAAGCGAAGTGAGGTAAACGCCCAGCATGGCCACCTTGATCTGATAGCCGGGCGGTGGCAGTTGCACAAAACCGCACAAACCTGGTTAAATGGCAAAGCAAACACTTGGAAGACCACGATGGAAGATAGTACTAGCGCACCGGCAACATTAATTGTGCCCCGAAGGAATTACCCCGCACGCAGGAAGGAGGGGAACCTTAACCGGACAAGCAATGTGCTCACCCTCGGTTCTGGGAAGATCTGGAAGGTGGTCTGAACAAATTAGTGTTATCCATAAGCTCCCAGATACAAGTGTCAGTGAATCGGTAGTAGGCACGCCAATCTGGACGACGGTGAACCTCTGTGCGAACGGCTTCTGTGCACGATGCTGTTGGTGTTGAGATGTTGGTTCGTGCAATTGGAAGGCGTTCTGTGGGCAATTAAGTCATCAAATCGCCAGCTTGTACACGCAAACACCTTGTCAGTTCAACGCCTTCAACCACGTATCTGGGATAGGCAGTTTGAGAGACTCAGGAAGTGTGAATAGTGTAGGGCTGTCACTAGGTCTTTTCCTACAGATCAAGGATTTAACTAGAAATTGCTTCACTCGATCAGTTGTGTGACATTTGTTTAAAAATGTTTATAAAGTAACAACAATATATTAACAAATACCAACAATGCCAATAAACTCCTCTGCCATGCAAAAAGACATAAAACAAACGATGCATAGGAGGACAGGTTCGAGAGCACCAGACACATATTAATTGACATGCAAGTGCATAACCCACAATATGAAACAAAGTGGTTTCGAACGGCATTGTTTTAATGCTTTTTTACTCCTTCAACATCGTGCTTTTTACGCAGCATAGCTCAAAAAAAGCTCCAACGCTTTGTTCACTGCTTGATGAACTTTTTCCAACATTGCACGAGCAACAAAGCAAATAATGGAGAAAAAACAGTTAAAGTGGAACCGTTTGATGAATTCTACCATTTTCGATTGCACTTCTACCATTTCTGCTCTTCCACTCGATCAAGAATTATGTGTCAAAGTTGATTTTACTCTTCGTTTATTATGTCGCTGCGCTAGGAGTGATTTTGATGGATCCGGCGGTACGATTGCATACTTGTGTGCGTACAAAGTTGATTGACTGATTGTTTTATTGATTGGAGCTTATCCATTCGCGAGTGCTGGCCAAATAGGGGTGGGTTCATTCCAACTCAAATTAGTACATTTCGGTACATTCAAGCGGAATACACTTTAGATGGTTAACGTGAATGGTTTTGTATTTAAAAAGCAGTATCGCGGGTCGATAGTAGTTGATCAATTGGTTGGATCTGAAATATCTATAAATCGATCTCGTTGATTTGAGCAGACATTTTAAACAAAAATGAGCACAGAAAAAAACAAATTGAAGTAAATAATAAGTTTTTTTAAATATATCGATTTGAACTGATTCTTCAAGCTTATAGTTTAGCTAAAAATTAAATAATCTCCAATTCCGATAGTTCATATAGTTAAGTAATGTCAAAACTTTTAAATGTGAAGCACCTCATAATTGAGTTCCTTCACAGCGAGCATCAATCTTTGCAAGTTCATATTTTATTTTAAAAAACTACCTTACGGTACCTACTCGTTTCGCCTTCCTTCATCCCCATCGGATCCATTTGCTTTCCCGCCTTGACCAACGGACTTGTACAAGTCCGAAAGTTGCTCAAACTTTGTATGAGACGAAAAGGGGGGTTTGGGTTGTAATTTGTTCCTTTTTCTTTCCTTTCGCTCTTTCAACCGAAGCCGACAGCATTTAACAAAAGGCATAACATTTTGACAGCTTGTTAAGCGGTCGATGGCTCTCTTCAGCTGCGTGATTTGAAGAATTATGAAGATTGGCCTCGGAACGGGATCTCTAAAAAGGGGAGAGATCTCCATCTCACTTGAAGCTGGTTATTGGTTTTCCCCTGCCGTACAAAGTTTGCTGCACGAGCGGGGGTTTTGTAATAGAATTCAATCGCTTCTTCACCGTTCAGAATGGTTTGACCACGCCGGTAAGCATCAACCAACTTTCCTTTCTTTTGGAACGTCAAAGTTCCATCAGTTGTTAGGGACGCTCTGCCGGCCACGAACACTCAAGATCGGTAGCTATTGAAGGAGTAGTCAAAAGATTTGTTCGCGGCATATTGGTGGAACATTTGTATTTTTCATATTAAAAAAGGGGAAATTATTTTACACAACACCGCGACAGAATGCGCGTTGGCACAGATTTTATGACAACGTTGGAAAGGTGTACACGGAACGTAACCCATCGGTCAGGCCGGTCAGCAATCCATCTCTGATCAAACAGTAACTGCCTGGTGGTTCGAAGAAGAACAGTGGAACAGGTATGGAGGTAGGTGGTGGAAGTCTGTCAAAAATTTGATAAATAATGGACATCGTAAAATCGATTATGGCTGACCCTCGTTAGCATCCGGAGTTATCGGGATACGATCGGGAACGTAAGTCGCTGGCAGAGGTGTGTATGTTGTGTATGCCGCGGTTTACGTCCTGTAGCTGGTGATTTCGAGACGCGTCAAAGGCGCGATCATTCCACCCCCTGCTGCTATGGACCACCGGTAAACGAGGCAAAGAATATAAAGATCAGAGATCAGAACGTGAATGAGCGAGGGAAAAAAAACAGGATCCACAGCATCAGTAAACTCCGCAGCCAATCTCACTGTGATGGGTCAAATGAAGGTGTATTATTTTTCCCGAAAAAAATAAAAACGTTTTACCTTTTCGAATCATTATTTTTTGATTACAAAAAAAAAACCTCCCGATAGCAACATTTGAGTCACATCACATAAAAATTGATTGATTCTTCGAATTCGAAAGAGACACCCGTTGCGGGCATTTGAGTTTAAATATTTATTTTACGGAAAGCTTTTCTTTGGTTGAGACACCCTGTAATGCATCACATCCCGCTTGAGGGGTGAGTCAATTGGCAAGTTGTTCCGCAAAATACAGACCAGCTGACCTCAACCAATAAACCACTCAGCCGTAAAATTATCAACCTCGATCAAAAAGCCATCCAAGAGCTGCAGCTCTCTCGTCCTCTGCGGTGGATAAACGCGTTGCTTTCAATTACCATTTGCTGTTCTGGCGCTTGTGGCTTACCTTACACCCCTTACAGCGTGTCTCCAGGAATAATACCGCCCAAGAATGTGTGTCGGTACATGCGGGAATCTGCATACACGTCGTCATCCCACGGGTAGTCGATGCTGAAGGGTTTGTGGTTTTTTGCTGAGGTCATCAGGAACGCAGCGCATACGGGAAAGTATAGGTGGGCGCAATTCTCGTTGCAGTTGACCAGCAACGTGTGACCAAAGGAAGAAGCGAATGCATGTTACTCCGTCCCGAAATGAAGCCCGTTTCAGGCCTTAGATTTGTTGGAACTGCACGCCGAGTGCGTATGGAGAATGATTAATAAGACTTTGGCGCGCAGTGTAGGTTGAAGTTAGACCGACGGCGTGAATGGAGCGTCTTTGACCAAGCCCGTATGCAAACCGTCAGATAATAGATTTATGATCACACTGGAAGGATATTCCGCAAGAGAATATGTGTAGCAATTTGCGTTGGATGTGAATTTTGTAAACTTATGACCATGGTGCGATGGTGCGGAAATAGTCCGGTCAAACTCGTGTGGGTTTTTGTCTGGGCGATGAACTTTCAGAAGTGCGTTGCTGTTCTTGCTGTTGTCATGTTTATGATGTTCGTTACATTCACTGATTGTTCTTTCACCACAGTGGAGCATCTACTGTAGCTCCCTCGTTAGAAAGGGCATGCTGAGTTTGTCTCTGTAGTGAAATCCAATTTTTCGATATCCATCGAAAACAAGCGGACGGTGGTCGGAAAATTTCCACGAAGGACACTTCTGCCACACGTCTCTATGGCGCTAGGTCTAGGCTCAGCATTTTACAAACGTCTTTCTCTCGCTGACGTGACACAGCTGGCGACGCACATTTAGGGAATGTAAGTACCCGGTGGTACCCGGCTAGGGTTGAGTGCTCACATTACACACCATCATCCGGGAGTGTGTAGATAAGCATCACTCACACAAGAGTGTACTCAACGGGATGACGATGCGGCAACAGGAGATTACAGCTTGCGAGACCATGCACGTGTAACGGCAGGATCGGTTGTGCTGCGATTAGAGTAAACGTATCCCCGTTTTGCACCCGGATCGGCTGACTGACAGTTGGTTTAGGTGTCATGGGTCACGGTGGAAGGATTTTCAGTAAATCGTTAATGTAATATCACCGAGTCTCACATGCCTCCGGTGTACCGCTTTGTTCCGATGTGTCCCAACGCTATATTCCTGGTCCGGTCGGTGAGATGAGGTTTATGAAATGGATTGCTAGGAAAGTTTTATGCAACCGAACTGCACACACCAAGATCCAAGCAAGTGTAGTAAGTCTATGCCGGTGCCTTTTGTTGTGCTGTTCGGGGCACACAAAGTACATCCACCACACACATGGCTATTGTGCAAGATGTAACTAAAGCAGGGACATCACCGAGTCTCGCCCCTCGTGCAAGCGTGTTGCTACACTCTATTTCTCATTAGCACACGAAAGAGTTTTTCCCAGCAGGCAGAAAAGAAAACTAAATGAGGAAAAATCCCTTTAAGCCCTTCTGGGGCGTCTGATCTGATCTATTTCACAAAAAGGAACACCTTACGCTTGTTTGATCTCAACCTCGTCGACCACTTCAACCGGACTAGACTGTGGCATACAATCGAAAGCAGGATACAGCCCTAGCCGGCCTAACGACCGAATATTTCAAGCAGCAGGGTGATGCAGCAACAAACACTTGACAGGATCAGCAAGCGCCCCGCGGAGGAAGTGTTTGTGCGGCCCGAAAAGAAGCAGTAATTAAGTCTCGGGACAAAGAGTCATGCTTTATAGTAGGCGTTAGCGTTATAATTGGATGACGCATCATGGGTATTCAGTTCGCTTGGTAAAACCTTTCCAAGTGACATTCATGAGGGATGTTGCATGGTTTGTCTTTCAGTTTTGTTTCTGCTAAAGCGGATTTTGTTCCACTCATTGTAAGTTGAGGAGCTAGTTTAAAGTACCGGAATAGACCAGAAAATGTTGAGCTTGCAAAAAAGTGAGGTTAGAAGTTTTTATAATCGAATTCTATAAAAATATGAGATGACTCGAGATTAGATGGGAGATGTCTAAAGTAAATTTTGAATTGATTTAAGTTGCAGTTCAACATCAGAAAGGATCACTGGAGCAGTTGAAGCTCGTACGGGATGCACCGTTAGCAAAAGGTCAAATCATTTAAATTGGCAATTTCCGCAATGCTCCCTCAAGGACATCCAACGATAGCAAAGCCCCAAAACTGCTTATTAATCAAAATATGATGATTTTGGACGAGTTATGAACGATTGTCATTAGCTATTCGCAAAGCTTTTGAAGGTTTGACCGGAAGAATGCACAAAAGCATGCTGAAACGGTTCGAAGACAGACCATAAGATGGCACGACCGGCTCGTCCAAACTCTCAACAATTCCTCACCGCCGTCGGTCCCAATACGCGCACGCTCACCTGACGGGAAATTTTTGCAACCTGCACAATTCTTGCCACTTCAGCGAATGTAAGAAGATGATTTAATAGCCCCCGGACCACCGGGCATAGTAAAGTCTCCGGTTGGTGAGCAAGCCAGATGCGAAAAAGATAGGCGCTGGTGGTGGAGATGCAACGCAAAACCACTACCCTGCGTGCATCTTGATGAATGGCTCCTTCCTACTCGGCGGTATAGTTGTGCCGTCGCTGTGGTAGGGTCAAGTGTTGCAGGAAGCGCATCACGATACATCCGTACCTGCGGGAGGAAGAGAGCTATGTTGAAGAGTGCCCCACTCGTCCCTTCCCTCCAACAAACCAAAGGGTGGAGGCAAGACCTGAATCTTCCCGCGTCGGAGACCGATGATTAGTGCGCAATTACTCACAAAACCTCTCATCACAGTCGGCCTGTGGACGATGATGACGACGAGGGTTAACAAGCTGCATACCAGCCGCATGAAAGTCAACAAGCATACGAACCTTGGGGCCATGGGGCGCAGTCCACCGGTGGTGCAGGAGAAAGCGGTCGGCAATGCGTTTTGTTCGCATTGCCTTAACCTCACAGTGAGCTGCATCTTTCTGGCATTCTCCCGCCAGCAGCATCCCTTTTTTCAAGGGGTACCGCATTTATTTGCATTGATTCGATGCATTTTCAATTTGAAGCCCATTTAGCATGCAATTATATCATTATCTTTTCTTCGGCTCATCGGATGGCTGCGGCGAAGGGTCTTGCGCTGGTTAAGGCGTCCGTTCGTTTCGTCACGTTTATGCTTTACGCTGTGCTTCCTTCTCGAGTGGCTCAGCAAACGAGAGCCAACGATAAAGAAATCGTATTCCACCCTGCGGGCAGCGAGTGCGGAGTCCAACCGAAAATCTTTCACCCTCGTTCGCATTCTTCGTGGAGCACTGGAACATGGGGCGAGAGATGAAAATTGTTTGCAGCCGACTCCCCGAGCGACACAACATTCGTTACGGGTAAGAAAAATCACTTCTTCGCGTAACCTTCGCAGCCTGCGCCCGGCCGAAGAAGACGGTGGAAAGAAAATTGGTGGATCTTCGGGGCAAACCACAGCGAACCAGTCCCGCATGATGGATCGAGGGGCATGGAGATTCGAGGCACATCATAAATTCAGACGTAATCATTGATGTTGTTAGTCTGTATATATTTCTCGTGCCTACGTACCCCCGCAACCGGCCAAAAAGGCTCCCAGTTCCGTGCTGAAAATCAACCAATGCTAATCACTTGTTTGAATAGTGCACGCTTCTGCCCATCAAGGAACCACCTCCCTTTGCTGGCTCCTGGGAAACTGCCACCAAAGATCATAAACAACGGGGAGACTCGGGATCAAAATTGCCCAAAGATGCACGACTATGGGGATGGTGCAGGCCGGAATGCTGTGCAGCTATTAACTCTTCAATTGTTTCCTTCGTTCGGTTCGGTCGAAGTGCAATCGAAGTTGCATCCGTCCAGGGAAGATGATGGACATGTGTACATTGTTGGAACAAAGAGCGCGCTGCTTGCACAAGCTGTTGGTCGATTGTTTTTTCGTTATGGCGCTTGATCGTGTTGAAAGGAAACCAAAGCTCAAAAAAAAAGGGGGAATCCCAAAAACAGTGTTTTATCTTCTGGCGAGTTCGACACAATACTTCATTTATGGATATGCTTTGTTCGCGTTGATCACATCTCCTTTCAGTCGCTAGCCAACGGTCAACCGAACACAGCGTTTCGTCTATTGTTCTGCGTGTTGGCAGACAAAAGTAGGTTTTGTCTGATCGGAAAGAAGATAACGCTACATTGACGACGAACCGAGGACAACATCTTCTCGCAAACGTTGCATCTTTCACCTTCTTTCAGGCTTTGTAGGTCGCACGCGCATATGGCGTATGTTTGCATTCGTTAAACTGCTCAATTCTAACAAAACCTTGTGAAAATACAACAACGAGACGAAAGAGCACGCCAGAAAAAGCTGCTAATATAAAATGTTAACGAGCTGTCTTTCTGCCACCCAATAGCCTTTCAAAGTGACCCTCACCAGCCACGTCCACCAATGCACAAATTATGGTTGAATACATCATCAAATCGGAAATGCAAATGTGGTTCCGCGCTTTCTGCCATTTTGACTGTTCGTTAAATCGTTTTGCACTTGCCGGATGATACATATAGCTCGGGCTTTTAAAGACCGGCAGGTGGGAAATGGTGGGAAACCTGCGGAGTTAGAATCCATCCCAGGACCGTACCCATCGGAACGTATTCAAATACGATATAGAAATGTAAATTTAGTTGCTATGCTTTTTCGATCGAAATCTCTGAGTGTGGAACGGATGGGCGAAATCAACGGCCTATAACGACGAAACAAGGGATGCTAACAAATTGCAGTCTGTTTTGCTCCATTCCGAGCCGAGCTTCCAAGCGCGATCTCGCCCTCCGTTCGGGATGTTTTGTTTATTTTGATAATTGCAAAATTAACATATAAGCAATCAAGAGGACCAGGAGCGCACTAAAGCGAGTGCTCTATTTCTGTACCCTTGTTTGACAGGAGCGTGTACAAAGTTGAAGATAATGTACCCGCATAAAACTATTTTGTGAGATTGTTTGCGAAAAATTGTACCAGCTTATAAGGAGCATTAAACGATAACATGCTTTACAGAACCAATTCATTAGGCCAATTTCTTGCTATAAACACACTTGCTTAGCTCTCGGTTTGCCTGTGAGCAGCACCATCGTACGATGGATTCAATTGCAGCAACATCCACTCATAATGCGCCCTCCCGAAAGAATGTTGATTCAGGCTAAATGAATTTCTTGCCTATTGGCCACTCCTTTCCAAGGCGTTTGCAGGGAATCTCTTCAGTCTCTACACCAACGGATGGTCCCGGAACGGTCTCCGAACGGTTGTCGGAAGTTTGTGCACAAAAAGTAGAACCTTAATTAAAATTCTATACTGCCAGTGTGTGCCCCAAGCGTGTGCATGTCCCGGAGATCCCATCGATAGGTCGGAAACAACTGCTCCCCTGGCACGTCCCAAAACTGCATCCCTCCCCTTTCCATCTCCAGAAAGATGTCTCGATCGCTCGGATTAAGAAGATGGGGAAGAGATGTCTTGCTGGCATGATGCTGGTCTGCAAAATAACAAAAAAAGCCAGCAGGCCTTAAGACGGCACAGGCACGGCACAGGCACGAAAAGCTGTCTCAATCGATACACTCCAACGCCAATGCATGCAGCCAACAACAAAAAAAACCCAAACCGGCCTCATGTGAGAAGTTCCCAAGTTTGCCAAACGGTACAGGGTGGCACTGTCTGTGAAGGCTTCCCTAAATTCGGGGGTACGTACACCGTTGGGGTGGGCGGTATATTGAATAAGGAATGAGATTTGGAGCAGAACGAACGTCGGCTGTGAACCGGCACGAGTACGGTAGCAACGGCTTCCTGCTGCTGATCTCGTTTCGTTCGAATCAGTCACCGTCTCCAGACACCTGGGAAGGGTGGAAGACCGTTGCACCGAAGGCATTCTACATCCTTAAACCTCCCTGTTCTCTCTCCGAGTGGCCTCTCTGCCCAAAAGACCTTTACTGCAAAAAAAAAGAAGGTGTTGCGATATGATCGGCTTAATGCGAAAGGTTCCGGTGAGGTATTGGGCGGCTAAGGGAGAGCCCTCTGTGTCGTATTACGTGATATCTGGACGTTCAATCCCAGACATATTCGGCCCGCCAGATTGCCTGGCCTGGTCTGTGCAACGATGACGCAGCAGCAGCAGGAGCACACACACATGCACACGTCGACCCATTGAAAGGTGATACGTTGCTGCAGCAGTTTGCTGCTGTTTGGCTGAAGGCAACCACACCTCGTCAAAAGTGGCCAGAGTGTCGTAGGTGTCGTATTTCTTTTTATCGCCTTTTCTGGTCCGATTGCGTTCGGGGCGGTTCGGGGCACCGAGGAAAACGTATCTCTGGAGCACTGGGGAAGACATCCATGCATCGAGGGGGGGTTGCGTTGTTGTTGCTTGCTTGTGTGCTTGTGTCGGATGTTTCGATCAAGCCCAATGTGTCCCAAGGAGCAAACGAAGTAGGTTAGTTTGCGGATAAAGAATTACCTTCCGCATCGATGCATCGATACACTAGTACAGAGGGCATAAAGGAGCTTACCGATCACTTTCTCGTAGTGCTTTGGTTGTGCTTTTTATTTCTCACACGATGCCTTCAAGTAGCCATCATGAGGGAAATTCTCTCACAGTGCCAGTGCCAGTGGCACGTACATCCAAGCATTCCAGAAGGACAAGTTTTGGTTTCATCCTGACCCGAAGCATCGCACCGGATAGAAACGTAAAGTGACAGTGTTGGCTTAGGGCAAGCAAATGACTAATTAATGTGACTCGGTTTCTCGCACGACGACCCTTTCGGAGCCCTTTCTTTTTCCTGCCAGTTACTACAGGACTGTTCGTCCCGGGCCGTACAAAGGGAATCTGAAGATCAAGACAAAAAGCCAAGAACAAATATTGGTTAATTCGTCCTCCGAGATGGTTTATTTTCCTCTTGTCAGCCGTCAAGAAGCTGAGTTAATATTTTATTTCGCTTCAGCTCTCTAAAATGGAACGGACTCCTGAGGGCTCAAAGCGTAAAACCTTCGAAAAGGTTACATTCACTAAAGAAATCCGATTATGTTGGGACCAAGCCCTGGAAGCTACGAGCTGGTTCCATGCAGTCAACTCAATCCCACCAATATGGAATGGAAACCGAGCTCACACCCGAAATTGCTCATCTGAAATGCTGCCCGGGGGCAGTATGTTCCGTGCTCCGCTGTGGCAAGGGTTGCGGGTTCGTTTCCGCTCGGCTGCCTGCCGAGTGATTTATGAATTACTGCAACAATTTTCCAGAAAATCGTTTTCCACGTCTTGCACCGGCAACGGCACGGGGTGAAGCGCGGGAGGGAACATTTTTCCACGGAATTCCGAAGCCATTCACATTCTCGCTCGTTGCCGGTAGCGACCGTTTTTGGCAAAACCCGATGACCCGGCGTCGTCTCGCATCAGTACAATGCGTGGGTTTTTTTTATTTGTTCCACCAGTGTTGTCAGTGTTTGATAGTGGATTTATGGGTATTCCGAGTTTGTAGCAAAAATCTCAACCATTTCCGCGTCGACGATGAACGACTCGGCGAACCGTTTCATCTTGTGAATGGCAGTATGCATGCAGCTGTAAAACGGAAGTCGGAAAACAATAGCCAAGATGGGTATGGAGTCGCTGGCAGCACTGCACTGGAGCATCCTGGAGCAAGGACATGAGTGGGTGTGGGAGGTGGATGTCCCAAGCACAGTTGTTAGTTTTAAAATTTATATCCTCCCTAAGACGACTTCATCCAGGAGACTGTGGGAGCTTAGGATGTATTTATGGGATTGGATATAGTGTGTGTCGCTTTGAAGTTTATTTTTCAATTTTCCATCGTTTGGAGAACGGATGTCTTACAAACGTGACACAGTAGGCAATGAGCAAGAGAAGCCGGAGCAACCAAAAAAAAAAGCCATTTCTAGCTTAATGTATTTTTACATGCCGCATTAAACAGCAATACAATCGCCGCAGCGAGTACGAAAAGTGAACCATTAACACCCTGGCGTGCTTTGCATCACGGTGCCACTCTTGCGGGACGACCTTGTGACGAGATCCTTGTGTAAGTTAAAACCAAGGGCGTACAAATTGCCTCCGGAAGGATTCAAGGAATTCAACGGCCCACGAAAGACGGCACCGTTCATCAGTGACATCTGAGCGTTTTCGTCCTGACGCGTGACATCTTCCCTTCTTTTGGCCTTCTCCGCACGGCAGGGTCGGCGGGGCGACCGTCTGGCAAGAAGGCAAATCGTTTCGGGTCGTTTTGGCTGTTTCCAAGCGTGTCTCCTCGTCTGTGTTTGTTTGTTTGCAGTGGGTTTTGTTTATTTTATTTATGCTTCAGGAAAATCCGTTCCGCTTGTATTTGCGATCGTGTTTGTGAGGTTTTGAATGCCGGAAGTCTTATCGTTTGACGAATTTAGAAATTCTGGCTTATTTTCTTTGCCTTTTCCGTGTGCGGTGTTTAAGCCACGCGACAAAGGCCAAAGCGATGTCTAGCAGGAGACGAGCTTTGTAGGAAACCCATCGCTTGACAAACGGACGCGAACAAGAGCGGAGTGGCTTTGGTTAAGATTATTTTCAGCTCGTACACGCGCCAAAACGATGGGCCCTGCGGGGCGGTGCAGGTCCTTGCACAATACGGTGACGTTCATCGAACCGTGAACGGTAACTTTCTCTTGCAACCGGTCGTTCGTTCGGTTTTCTTCAACCGTCAGCATCCGGGTAGCTAGCTGCAGCAAGTTCGCGTCTTCGTAGATTGTAGCAATGAGCAGCCCACCAGAACCCCAGGTGTTGCACGACGTAGAATATAGCAATCGCCGGAAAGCCCGGGCGACTGTTCGTCCCGGGCTGAGGGCCAAAAAGGGGTGGCAAGTTGCATTTGCATATGGAAACATCATGCATGTAAATGAAACACAGTGACACCGGAAGTACGGGAACGCTTGTAACACCAAGCCAAGCACATAACACGTGAGGGAAGTGTGCGTTGACAGCAAAATAATGAATACCAGATGATTCCATTGCACGATGGAGGCGTCCGGATTGCGAATTCCTGTTGCCAGGTGTTGTTTTGCACTGTCACAATTGCGCCCTCAGGCAGTATCTTGACGGAGATGGTGTTTGACACTTTATATCTGGTAGAAGATAAGACTAGTTTATTGCGGAGGCCATCACCAAACCCTCGAGAAGCAAACGAATGGGTAAGCCCAATGTCAGGGAAGGAAGGATTGGGAAGAACACATCTGAAGGGGCAGATATGTAAATTCTCAAAACAAATAGAGTTATTCAGATTGATGTTGATGTCCGAAGTGTGAAAGACGAGCACTGAAGAATGGGTTTCGCAAACAAAACGCTGCTTTGCTAAACTGTTGATGAAGAAGCTGTCGTGGAGCAAATGGGATTTTCAGTGATTGATAAAGGATGTCGGTTAGGACATCAGCCAGTCGGCATACATAATGCGTGGTGCGTGGTAAAGTTATGATCCCGAGTGAATTTATATTACCATAATATGATAACTGATTGTAATAGCTGCGCGAGGGAATCTTGCGGTCACTTCGTCAGTTCGTCAAACATTTCATCATCTTGGTGAGGTGTAGTTGAGTGAATTCGACATACCTGAAAAGGAAAGAAAATAAACGCTAATGTTAATCCACTGTTTATACTAAGCCTCGTGCCATATTGTACGCAAATAATAACGGATTGATGAGATGTCATGCACGGAGCTATGTTCTGGAGGCGACATTTAAAACCAAACTCAACCGAAAACACATTAACCCTTGATTGATGGGAATTGTTGGGAGCAAACGCCGGAGCCATTCCAAGAAAGCAGACAGTGTATCGAGACCACTAACCTCAGTTGTTCGTAAACATCAAGCACACTGTCGACGAACGATCGACCCAATCACCCGCTCATTGTTGAAACGGATTGGTCGGATCGTTTCGAGTTTCACCCAAACTCATCAATGCTACCGATACATCGAGCACGGAAAGAGGAATCGTCATGTCGAGAACCACTTCCAATGCTCAACGCACTCCCAGTTTGTCCCAGTGCTGCCGTGTGACTTGTCCATGTCCTTGTTGCCTGTGCAGACACGTCCAGCGTATGATACAGGGATAGAGTTACCGAGATGAATCCTTTTCTTTCCGTTTGTTTGTTCGCCACTTGCTTCTCGATGTTTGAGGAGCGATATTTTGACAAGTTCATCCTTTCACCATTCCATCTAATGCATCCTAGGAACTGTCAATAGTGCGGGGTTGATCCCCACACCGAGATCCCCTTACTAATGGATTGCTGATACAATTTGATCCACATTGTCTCGATGTCGTGCCGTGGTTTTGCAAATCTTCATCTGCTAGGTTCAAGGGAGTTGTCTGGGAATGTCGCTCTCTTCAAGAATCAATTGCTGGTTTTGCCGTGCAGTAACATTGAGGACATCCTTTGCGGTTATGGTGAAAATAGTTTTGCGTGCGAGACGTGGTTTAATTCGCAACAAAATTTTGGGCATTTCTCCAAACCATCGTAACGGCAGAAGGTGAGCAGATCTTAAAACGATTAAAAGCCCTTAATTCACGAAGGAAAAGATGCGGTGGAAAGAATTTCGAAATTCCAGTAGTTCTCCTGCCGACAACGTGCGGAGATTGTTGGAGATGATGCCGAAGGGAGCTCAAGATGTGAAGCTCTTTAAAAACTACAAACGATTGTCCGCCGGCGCAGGTCAGAAGAAATGTCAATTGTTTGCTGACCCACCGGAGCCCGTACTTCGTTGTGTGTGCCTTATCGATTTATAGTCCGGTCATTTCTCGGTACCGCGAAGGACACTCACCCATCCCGTGGGTTTTTTTTTTGTACAGAAGACCAAGATCGCATCGATCTGTGCACGATTTGCTTGTTGTGTATCCACGATGCGGGATACACCACGCACTGTACTGGACACAGAGGCTGACCCATGAAGTTGTGTCCACCAAACACCTACCTAAAGTACCACACACACCCGAGAAGGTCATAGGATTTTTTCGATGCTGTTACTGTGTGCCGTTTTGTGTTCGTGCGAGACAAAACAAAGCCTGCATAAAAGAGACCTGTTTGGATATTAATGTTCACGAACTGTGCCTTGTTGTGGTGTCGTGTGTGCGTGTCATGTACGGTGGTGGACAAGAAATTCGCGACCGGCGGAAAGATCCGGACACGATGCGTGTTGGCGGAGTCATTGCAGTTTCTTTATGTCGCCAAGGAAGAAGCGAGAAACACATGGCAATGAAAGGTAAAGTTAACCAGTCGAAACGACAAACCTCCCTGGAAGCGCGGATAAAACATTTCTTTCGTTTAAGAAATAATTATAAACGATGTCATGGGACCCTCTCTGTATGGGACCTCTAAATACCCCAAAAGCTAGTTAAGACGCCACCTTAGTACATGCAGCTATTCTGCGCTTAATCCTCAAAGCGGATGGAAAGATAATATGGTAAAGCGGTGTAAAAAAACCCTTAAATAAAAACAGCGACACCGTGGTCATTGCAAGCGAACATGCCTGATTGTCTGCGACTGATAGATGGTGCGACACCATCATCACACCATTAACCGTGCCGGAACACCTTCCCTCCTCGGTGGAGCAGTCGTTCTGTTTCTTTCCTGCTGATTTGCATCGATTGTCTTTTCGTTAATGCAGCAGACCACTGTCCGCTCGTTAAGCAAAGACATCGTCCTCCATTCGTGCGGATCTCACGGAACCGACAGGCTCCGGTGTACAGGGCGAAATCGTGCGAATGCAGCATCATTTAGTCCTTAACATCCACGGGGCTGTGGTGTGCTGGTGGACGCGGATCTCTCCTTTTTACAGCTGTTTCCACCTTCTTACGCGACATTATGGATATGGTAGGTGATACACCGCTCGGCGGATGAAGCCTCCTGGGTTAGACGTTCGAGCCGCAGACGCAGTTGAAGCTCAGAATTTCTTCTTAATTTTGTAAGCATCTCGCACACGGATAATGTTCCCTCCCATCGGTGACCGTAATCATGGTGGAAAGTTTTAAGGTTCATTTAAAATTCTTATTTCTTCGCGAGTGCTTCTTCTTGCATTCGACAAACCAAACGAGATGCAACTGCGGGATAGGTTGCACATTTCGCACAATTTTTTTGTTGTATCCTTCGGGGAAGTTTTTTTTCCTGTGCCGACCAAGACAACCGGCACCGACGGTTCTTGCAGGAACACCAGGACAAAAATTTTGTTGAAGTAAAAAATATTTCCCACTCACCAACAGCGGGCTTGGGGAGCGGGCACCGAGTTCGGTAGCGGTTGCCACTGCTGTTGATGAAGATGAGCGGCTATGGTTATAACTTTGCTATTTTATCGCAACTGACCATAACTTCTGCTGTGCACAGTGTGTTTTGCAACGAATGGTACCTGATTGGAGCGAACCAGGAGAATTGTCCACTCCGTTTTGGTACGCTGTTTGCTGTGTTCGTCGCTACTGCTGGCTGCGTCTGTCAGCACGTCCTAATTATACGGAATGACACTTTTGCTGCACGTTCGCGACGAAGACGCGCGTCCATAACTTTCTCCACTGCTGAGGAGAAAGGCGAGAGGAGAGGAGTTGGAGAGTGGATAAAGGACACTTTTTTATGGGAAAGCATTTTTTAAAAGTGTATTTTTTTCCTCCACAAAAGTAAAATTGGAACGAAAAAAAAAGTAGTCGCTGAGTAGTGTGTCTCCAGGCTGCCCTTGATTTACGATCCGCAAGGCATTGCCGGAGTGCATGGAAACTTAGTCCATCGCGCCAAACGGAAGGTACATAGTTGCACGGACTAATAGTGTTCGGGGCAAAAACGTGCCTACGAGCATTTTGCAGACAATCAAGGGATCTGTAACAATGAAACATCCTCTTATTTTTTCACCGTGGACACAATAATGAAGGAAGCAAGATTGTTTTAAATTCGGTCAGCACTAGCGATAAGTTTGCTCACGTGCAGATTGTACGTGATTTTGGGATTGGCTGTGATTTACATAAATGCACAAATGATAAATGAATAATTGCATTTTAAACATAGACACTTATGGTGTGCAAACGGGTAACGGCACATTTAGGAAGAGCATTATTCATTGCGCTCGTTTTGGATGATAATTTGAGAACATAGCTTCATCGCTTAACATCACTAAAGCCATCTTGTTTTCGTCCATTTCCGGGGAAGTAATCGAGGTTAATTTGAACAATTTCTTTACTTTTATTGAATGTTTCCTTCGGCTATAATGCTCAATCCACCGTCAAGTAATTGTCCGTTCACATGATTGAAGAAAACTTCCTTACACAAGTTTGGCGTTGAAAAACAGGAGGAGGTGACCATGTTGTCCAAGAGACAAAATATATAAAGCCCCAAGACAGGAGGTGGAAAAGAAGCAATTGAAGCAATCGTTATTCTCATCCATCATTTAGACATCTGCGTTTATCGTCTTCAGTGCTGTAGTGTTGTGGTGGCCACACACTAACCACATCGTTCAGCGAGATCCAACGCCGTCCTGGAGAGGGCAAAACAAACTTCCACCTCAATTGGCTTCATTGAAATGTATGACAAATGCAATCATCACCCAAAAGCCAACCCAAACTGTAGAGCCCCGAAGATTACGTTATGATTGCGGGAGTTTCTCCCTGTGTGTTGTGCTGCGATGCTGATGGCGTGAATGATTGCATTCCTCAAACCCAAAAGCTGGGGAACGATTCTATCCACGGTTCCCAGAACGCATTCGATTCACGATCGAAGAAAACGGAGGGCAATGCAAGCACAGGGAAGGAAAATAATAGTCGCGCGATAGTGTCAAGTGGGAGGCCATTTGGTTCGTCACCACAGCGAACTGGCGCCTGTTGGTACGGGGCTTTTTCCCCGTTATATCTTTAAGTGGTCTCGGAACGCGCTCACCCAGCAGATGGCCGGCCGCAATTTCAAGTGTTTTGGGAAAAATGGGAAAATTCCCGTCGGGTGTCAAGTTCCTCAAACAAACGGAACGTTTGTGGGTGAAAACGAAACGATTTGGAAAGTCTAAGTTTTGTGAAGCCGTCAGTCGGTTCCTCAACCGGGCCAGCAAGCAAGAATGCAATTATCATAAACATACATCATCGCAGAGCATCATGTGCAACGACACTGCCTACGACGACGACTGCTAGCGGCGAACGAGCAAGTGAAATTTTCAAGAGCCCATAAATGGTACTGAAAGGCGTACGAAAGCAACAGGAAAGCCACAATTTTCCACAGGGAAAATTTAATGGTGGGAATAATTTTACGAAAAAAAAAAATTGAAAAATAAATATGCACCAAAGTGGAAAAGTTTTGGCCCGTTCGTACACACCTCGCGTTCCCAAGTTGGAAAACCAACCGTGCCATCGAGTGTCAAAGTTTGTCGTCGTACCTCGTCGGTAAGCCGGTACAGACTTTGTACATCTTCTGCCAGCAAAAAGGTGGCAATTTTTCCGGTCGGTGTTTTAATTTCCCTAAAAACTGATAACGACAGACACGTTGGAGCAGAAGTGTTTTAAATCGGGCGCACTTGTGTTCATTAATTTCCCATGTACAAGTTGGTTTAACTGTTTTGCGTTGATTATTCCTCGGGAAGATATTTCGTAGGCTTAAAACCGGATTTCCGTAATCCTGCAGCGGCATGTTCAGCTATTCCGGTGCGAAGCAAAGCAAATACCAACACACATTATGCTAAACCTTCGGCCGGAACCACCGAAGTCGTTCCGATTGTTTCTATCGATAGTCCACGGCTTGTTCGCCTCCGTTCCGGATTAGCTCGCCTCGATCAGACGCTAGTTTGCATACGGGCCGAGTCTTACCCCTCTCTATTGTGGGCAGGAAAAATTGTGTGTCTAAGGTGCGATAAGCGAAAAGTTTTCCCGGCCTTTCCTTCTGCTTCCAAAAGTTTCCTTCGAAAGGGTGGGAAAACCCACAACTCCGTACTTGAATTGACTACCCAGTAGTAGGCCCGTATTATTCACTGATACGTCCCTCATCCCATAAGCCTTTCAGAAACAAGACATTTCCATTTCGGTGGTTCGACAGCAAAAAAATACCCCTTTCCCAATTCTCTCGGAATGTCGGCTGAGATCGGGTTTCGGCTGTTCTTGCTCTGACCTGCTCCAAGTTAGCAACGGAAATGGCCATAGGTTTTACGGGGAAGTTCCTCCAAGATGTCGGCTACCAAACGAGGGACTAGGTGTTTTTTTTATATTTTCAATACTTTTAAGATCATGGTGGTTTGCCAAGTAGCCTATCTGTTATCGCCCAAGATTAACGGAATGTCACCATCTTATACCACATCGTAACGATCTACGGAGAACCCATTCACAGACATCTCACAGCGAAGCCTGGCTGAAAACTCGGGTGTGTTCTTTAGACTTGCGGTACTATAGACTCGTAACATGTTTTCCATTTTCGGGGTGGAAAGTGTACTTCAAAAAGCCCCGAAGCCCTACAGTTTTGAGCACCGGCAATCCGTGCCCGAACGAAAACGGTGTGAACTGAAGCGTTCCGGCTCGGAATGCTCTGGAGCTCTCGTTGTTGCGGTGAGCACTAGCGAAAAGACCGGCTTTGCGATAAGAAAACGGCACGGTTATAGACATTGAACCGGGGTGTCTTGGCACAGGGCGACAACAAACAAATGCCAACACTCGGGCAACCAAGCGGAGGCCGTCGAAATGCAGTGTCGCCGGATTGCAAGTGAAGTGGCAGCGTGGCAACAAATTTTCGGTTAGACCTGGTAGTGAAAAATTCCAACCAGCAAGTTATAAACACATGAAGGAAATCCATCACCATGGGGCGATCTACGGGGCGATGTCAACGTCTCTCGCTCTCATTCTAGTAGGGAGGCGAGATTATTGCCACTAATGGTTTGGGTGTTGACGGATTTATCACTTCGATGCACTTTTCTTGTTGCCCTTTTTTGATGCAGTCTGTGTGTTTCAATGCCGACAGCAGTGTGAACTCCCGGGCTGTCGAAATGGGTTACAACGGGATCTTTCCAACGGAATGATCTGTTGGTATTCCACGAACTTGTACGGCCTGATGGGCCCAAAAATAAACACATCACATTGATGCAGGAAGCCAGAAATTGAAACACTGTCACTATATCATCGTCACTTTTGTGGGGATAAAACTATTACGAGTCCGTGAAACCGCCTATAGTCATGAGGGCATTGATCGGATGTTCGATTATCGGAAAAAACGGGCTGTCGGGATAGGATTTTTGCTTCTAAGAACACTTTTCACGCACCTTGATGATTTGAGAAGGAGAAGATTGAACTCTTTCACGATGGACGAAGTAATTCTTCAACAGTTGCCCTCTTGACACAAAAAAGCGTTGATGTGTCAAACATTTTAGCTCGCAGAGGCTTTATCCTACCACAATCTTCAATGTCCGCAGCTGCACCAACGTGAGCGTGAAATTGCGATAGAGCCCGGACCATGTCTATCATCGATGACATGCAGCAACATACGCAAATCTGTGATTTGTAGTCACACAAGCTGAGGTGAATCGATTTAGCCTAAATCCGTGGTGTGTTTCACGCAAAAAAAAGACTACTCTTTAGTGAAGTTCCTGTGTGTTTGCTCGCTTTTTTATGTCATCTTGCCTTCATACAGTGGAGTGGATCGCGACCATTCGCCTAGAGTTACAGCGAAACAAGCAGAGTAAAAGAGAACTTTTTTTGCCATGCTGCAAACAGGGGAAAAAAATATCACCATCGCCCAAAAAAGCAACAAGGAGAAAGATAAATGGTTACGACCGACGACGACAGTCCGGCGCGCGCGTTAACACCGAGATCGTTCGCTTCGTCCTGACTGGCCTGGCCTGGTGGGTAAAGGGGATGATAGCGAGGCGCCTTTAGTTTGGCCGGCGCCTGGGGCGCCTTTTGCAGTCAATCCCATCAGCCGGAAAACTCCATGGACAGTAGCGGGTAGAGAGTGAGGTACGAAAGGTCCCAAGGAAGGCAGAGAGTGTACGCACAATTGAGGGCCTGAACGGCCCAAACACACACAGCCGAAACCCTGAATGCCTGGTGCCTGGTGAAAAGGACATTGAAAATAGTTCATCCATTCGGCGTCAGGCAGACATTGGGCAGGAGAAGCAGCCGAAACACGATCGACAGGATGCATAATGCCAAAATAGGGAATTCTCGTTATTTCGGCAGCTACAACGCCAAAAAAAAGGCAGTCAATGCAGTCGAAGCCTATTTTTCAGCAACATTTGTTGTTGGCGCCGTCGTTCGTCGTTTTGGACGAAGTTTCCCGGGCTCTCCCACACGAAGGAGGCGTTTGGCAATTTGGCACCCAACACCCTACAGCCGCCCGTACACTAATCATCTGCAATCTCGATTAACAACACGACTCATAGTGGTACACTCCGGTAGCGAAACGGAAAAATGGCGCCTATAAGAAGCGTCCCAGAAACAGCAGCAGCAAAAAAAAAAAAACGAAACGGCCTCCATGCCATTATCGATGGGAATATTTTTGTGTTAAATGATGGCATCCAACAAGGACAGCATACAAAAAAACCTGCCCAGAAAGAAAACCCATTTGCAGATGTGGAAAAATTTATGCAACGCTTAGTTACACAAAAAGGTAACACAAGGTTGCAGTTTTCGTAGTTGTTTTGAAACACATTTTGGGTATAATTCATTCGGCTGAAAGCATTTGGAAAATGGACGATACAATAAAAAGGGTACGATTTGCTGTCGGAAAAATCATCACTTTCGAAAGCAACACACTATTGAAGTATGTTGTGTGTAACGCCAAACAGAGTAGTGTTACCATTTGCGTATGATATTGGCCATCAATCTTTGCCTCCGTAGCATTTATCATAAAAGGGGTTATGGTACGTGAATAATTTGCCAGAAAATAAACGCATACACTATTCGTATAGAGCATGCAGAAAAGAATGTTTAATAAAAGCTTCCAAATATAATTTTTATGTGTTTTTTTTCTGTTGAATGAAATATCGGGAAATATTTGAATATTATGATAGCAAAAGCAAACAAGCCCGGGTTCTGCATGCAACAAGCGCAAACAAGAGCATTTAGAGGCAGTGGAAAGCGTGGTGTAGCTGGTTGTACATGGTGGTTTTTAATTTGACCCCCTGCTAATTTCCCGTCCTGCCCAATGATGGCCAAAACCATGATAGCTGCCACGTGGAATGGATATGAAAAGGAAGCAACGTGGCCCAACGCTGGAACCTTCAACAGTGCTTGCACCCGACCCGTTCTCTTCCCAAACGCTCCCCGGGTGCGGTCGGTCGTTACCGTCGTATGCCATATCATCAATTTCCCGGCTCGTTTATTGGATGCCCCACTCCAGCAGGACATCCAGAGAAGAGGGCGGCAAGCTGATGCAGTGGAGCGCGGTGCGCTGTGTGTGTGTTTTGTAAAACACACAAAATAATCACCAGCTAATTACACACGGGCCAGGCCGAAGACAAGAGAGAAAACGAACCAATTGCCGGAAGGAAGAACGCCAGCACCAGAAGGAAATTGCAATGAGCGTGGTGTGCCCCTTAAAGCAGCATAAAAGAAGCGGCAGACATATACCGCGGCCTGCACAATCAGGGGCGTAGTCGAAAGATCTCATCGTGCGAAAGAAGATTCGAAAGCGAAAAACAACAACAAAAAAACCCCACCGAAAGGAACCGAAGGAAGAACAAAAAATTGGCGGTGGTGGTCAAATTTTACGAGCGTACAAACGATCGACAAACTACCGTTTTTCACGATGAGCCCCCAGTACCTCCCAACGAGCAATTGGACTCCTCCCATCCATTTTTTATTCGGATCTCTCGTTCTGGCCTACATGCAACGCGAGATAAAAAATCGAACACACACGTGATACACACGCAAAATCACGGTACGCGATCCACGCCCTCCATCGCGCGTATACGGATATCGCAACGCACCAACACATTCAAAGCAACCGACCGACAACGCGTGTGTCGACAGGTACCTGTGTACTGTGCTCGCGTCTGCCGACTTAGAGTTAAATTTTGTCCTTGCAGCTTACGCGCCTATGTACGCATAGGCGAACACATTCAAAGCGACCGACCGATAACGCGTGTGTCGACAGGTACCTGTGTACTGTGCTCGCGTCTGCCGACCTAGAGTAAAATTTTGTCCTTGCAGCTTTCGCGCCTATGTACGCATAGGCGAACACATTCAAAGCGACAGACCGATAACGCGTGTGTCGACAGGTACCTGTGTACTGTGCTCGCGTCTGCCGACCTAGAGTAAAATTTTGTCCATGCAGCTTACGCGCCTTGCAGCTCAGCATATGCTCGAAGCCCACATATTCAACCTCTCATTTAAAGCGTCCAACTGACTGGCGTGTGTGGATTTCTGCATTTAATC
This sequence comes from Anopheles moucheti, assembly GCF_943734755.1. NCBI lineage: Eukaryota > Metazoa > Arthropoda > Insecta > Diptera > Culicidae > Anopheles > Anopheles moucheti. Next base: position 9,354,149 of record NC_069141.1, on the reverse strand, counting down.
GTAGTTAAATTATTATTTATTTATAAACCATCGGTTGTAAAGTATTGGCAAGTCTTTAACTAAACAATTGGAACACTTTTTCCTAGGATATTTGAAGGACAAGCGCACAAATTCAATGATCAAAACTAGGTATAATTTGATACATTCGAAGACATTGCTTTGTGGCGATCGGTAACACACGGGAGTATTTAACAATAGCAGGAAAAGTTTAAGTGTTAGATACATACATTGTTCTACAAAGTGGTTAAGAATAAGAAATGTAGTTTTTCTATACATATTAGTGGTGATTTTTCCACAATTTTTACATATTTTTAAGAATAACTAGAAAAGTAGCAGAGATAGATAAAAATGATGTTCTACAAAAATGTAAAGAATAAAATAATACATCTTTCTATGGTGTTTGAAAAGTTCTAAAACTTATACCAAAAATTTTTTTTCATTATTTTTCAATGCAAAAATTATTTCAAAATGCCTTAAATTTTATGTTTTATTTAAAAACAGCCAATCACCAAGCCATTTGAATGTTTTTCAAAATTTTCAATGACAAAAATCCTTCCCGTTAGGCTTTGTTTATAAACCGTTAGCAACGCACGTGAGCCAAGCTACTCGCGCGACCCTGAAGGATGTACCTATTGCTGCTGCTCGACCGACTTAATCCAATATTCTCTTTCATTACAGCACTATCGCCACGCAAATATATGGGGAAAAAGAGTATCATTCTCTGATAACGGCTCTCACGAGAGAGCCAGAGAGTGGTGCTAGTTCCCCCACCCCCCTTTTTTTTTGCATAGAATCATATTTTTGCTACGATCCGGCGTAGGTCCACACGCTGCAAAAGCCGCCGGGCGACTGAAGCGGGCGTGGTTACGCGCCGCTTTATATACCATGCGGTGAGAGTGTGTGCGTGAAGGTTGAAGTTCGTCTTCCTGTCGGTTGTCTACTCGAAAGAAACTCGACTCAAAATTTGACTATGAGAACAAAAGAAACTCGACCAAGAGACTCCGCCTTTGTATGACTGGGCTTCCTGACTATCTTCCACTGCGAAGAACCCGTGGCCATGGTGGAGGGTAGCTTGTGTCCCTTTTGCTTCTCTGTCGGTTCGGCCAAACGTGGCGTGGATGCGGAGAAACCGATGATTTGGAGGGCATTCTTGAGGGCTTGGCCCACGAGACACACCTCGTGAATAACTGATGAAAAAAAAAAACAACATTCAACTGACTGGTATGGCCACCCTGTTGAGATGTTTTGCATTTACTGTGGGCAAACACATCTTTTGCAATAACATTACTGCGTCTTCTGGGTATTCGGCAATGCTTCATGCATGCGATGTCCGCAATACTTGCCCTTATTGTCTTCCCGATCGATGGTCGATACAATTAAAGTCCATCTACGGTAAGCGAATTAACGCTTAATGGACTGTAACGGGGCAGCAAGAGTGGTTGGAAATAAAATTTCTTCATTGTCCATCATCGAGACATTTCATTCCGTTATGATGCATAAAACCTCAATAAAGCAGCCATAAAGCTGGAACTTAAAATCTGGAGCACAGGCAACCGCTGGAGAAATTCAGATGTCTCTCAAAACATTGCTCGAAATGTTGTTAACATATCTGGCTTCATCAGCACAGCGATTCGTACCATCACAAAAGACAGTCGAGTGACTTGCGGATGTTTGCCGCACTTCAAACTTGTCCATAAAATCCGCTCTCTTCTCAAGTGCACTATTTAGCACTGGTCATTTGAACCTGAGAAGCAATAGCCACAATCATAGAACCAGACCATGCTTCAAAACTTTCCCATTCGGAGAGGAAGGATTATTCGACGTCCAGAAGGAGTGTTAGGAGTTTCCCGCATGCCAAACCCAACCTGGAACACATCCTGCGCAATATCCGTGCGTTTTGCACCACGAATCGTTAAACATCAACAACCGGCAATACCTAAGCCTTCTCGCCGTGTGCAAGCGGACGTGCTCTCAGGTGTGGTGTTGACAGATCTGAAAGGTAATCTACACCCCGGATACCAATCGTCCCGGCAACCGATATACCGATCGCCATTCTCGCCGAGAGACGAACCAGGCTGGCCAACGGTGGAAACCGGAGAGATCCATTGCACCTAGTGCGAGTTGCAACGAGCCAACACATATGGAACTGGTGCAGCTTTTTTTTACTCTCCCGCGTTCCTGTTGTCTAGACCCAACCAGCCCACAAGGTGTACGGGCGTGGAAAAAGTGTGAAAACACCATCAGTTCGTTTGGACAGAACATACATACATCCGCGCCATTGTGCCAACTGGTTGGGCCAACAATGCCGGCCGTGGTTGTTAGCAGATGTACAGAGATTTGCTGACTTCCTAGGTCAGGTTTTCCATTCCACCTTCACCGTTTCGCGTAGTTCAAGTGTTCGCGAGCATCACAACACACACACGCATGGTTTGAAAATTGAGCGAAAAGGAAGAAAAAAAGCATCGGCAGAACATATCAGCCAATGGAAAACTTTGCCCGGTAGAATAAATATGTGATCATGCAATAAAAATTGTAGCATCGTGTTACTGCACTTATTGCACGCAGATGCAGATGCTGGAACAATGCACCGGGCATAGAGGGTGGTTCTATTTTTTGCACGCGCAAACAACTGCATATCATGGGGGTGCAGGTTCACAACACTCAACCTAACTTTTGTGTCTGGAAGCTGGCAGCGATTGGAGAGCAGGGATGGATGTGTGTTTTATGCTGCAAACACCCAGGCGGAACACATCCCGGGCCCCTGCCTATCGAGTTCTTTGCGACAAACAACTTCCCCTTGCGTTTCTCCACACTTTTCAGCCAGGTTCAATCATTTTCCCCTCACCGGAATGTTTTGAAGTGGGGTTTTATTGAGCTTTTCCTGTGCTGGGAGCATCGACAAGAATGATGCGTGGAAATGACAAACATGCAACAGCAGTTCTAGCGCTATAACCTTTTAGCTGGTTGAGCCAGCATTTCTGAAGGTCTTCAAGAGTTGTGATATGGAATATTGAGAAGGTCCGCCGTACCAGCGATGTCCAAACGTCCAAGGAAGAATGTCCACTCCTTCCCAACACCAGGCGTGGACGACAAGTGCGTGATGTTTCCCAACAGGGACCCACAACAACTGCTCGGTGTTGGTGATCCCGCTGTTGAACCTGTTTTCCTCTCTGCTGGTATAAAAATGGAAATTCAGTTCAACTTCGAGTGGTCGGTGTTCTTGCGCTTTTCCTTTTCGTTGCCGTTGTTGTCCTTCCTTCCACGGGTGTTTACGCGCTCGTTTCTTTGCCATTAACCGGCATTCCGCGCGACCGTACCACAATAAAAACAAGCGGCCTTCTCCTCCTGCTTGATGCTCCGTGTAGAGAGAGAGAGAGAAAGAGTTCCCAACAGGAACAACAAAAAACTTGTACATAAAAACACGATCTCGATGGGTGCCATATGCAAAAGTGAAAAACTGAAACCAGACGGTTCCAGTTTGACCGACAACATCGGATAAGCGGATGGCGGTCCCGATGGCGTTGTGTTTTTTTGTTTTACTGACATCGGCGTACTCGTGATTTTTTTTTCCATTCGCCATCACACCACAAATTGCATTATCGCAACACGGTGTTCGAATGCAGCAATCTTCACATTTGCAAACTATCCCTGGTACGACTAATTAACTCCAACGATGCTTGACCACGCGGACCGTGCTGTACCATCAGCACGGGTCGGGTATAATCCTCGGGGGGCTGCTGGGATGGTTGGCTTTGGTGGATATAAATTTATTTTCCTCTAATAATAACGCACCACCATTCGCAACAACCCAGAGATTGCCGCCATATACAGGAACCTGGCGGCGCAATTGGAATTGCTCTAGAGGACGTGATTATGCTAATGAATTGTTTACCGCCCGATGGCGGAGAAAAGCGTCGTTAAAAAGCTGCACCGTGGTGATGCAGTGCCCGGGGTGGTGGTGTGGATTTGAAAAGCTGCCATTGAGGTTTTAGCAGGTTTTATTTTTATCGCATTAATCTGATCGAGTTGCAACATGATTGAGTTAAGTACGGCCAGATTGTGCAGGTATAATAAAAACAGTACTTGCGCCTGTAGCCTGTCGGTGCCGGTGGGTGCGTGTGGTTCTTCATTAAAATGGTAGCCCGTACATTCGTGGTCGATACGTACCTGAAAGGAGTGGAAAAACACAACACAGAGGGTAATTAATTTGTTTGTTTCGGGATAATCTCTTTAATGCAAACATTAAAAAGGTGTGTTCAAATACATAGAATGCATGATATAGATGAACTATTAGATGAACACCGAGTGGAAAAGCCGTGGAAAAACGAAAACGGTTTTCATAAAGCACCCAATGAGTGATGATTGTTTTGCTTTGCATCGGAAAATTTGTCTGATCAAAATGTTTAACCTACTTTCCATCCCACGGCAGCTAATGATGGGCGCTAATCGTCTTGCAGCGTGTGTCAAGTGTATCGAATTTCCCACCCGAGTGTTGGTCGGTACGAGTTTTCACGAGTGATCTTTGGATGCTGATGCTTCCCAATTAGGTGTGGGATGATTTAGCTATTAGTCACCGGTGACGGTCGATGAAACAAAATGTGAAGCAGTGGAGTTGGACTCCTTCGAAAACATATTCAATCCTTTCTAACGCGTGTTATGACGCAACACGCCGTACGACACCCGTGATGTGTTTAGCGTCGTTCGGCTGTAAAACCCAAAAATTTTCCCATTGGGAATTGTCGACCCAATGTCACTTTCTACTTTGAATAAAAAAATGGGTTACTTTCCTCGAGCCGAAGAAAATTGCCAATCCCGTTCTAACATAACCGCAACCCATGTCATCACTTTAAGTCGACTCCCCTTGGGTATTGTCGCTATATGCCTCCCCCCAATCACAATACGATCATGGACGAAATATTGTCATAGTGTTCCTGCTAATAGCAGTTAGTTTCTCTCCGTTTGATCTGCATGCCCACTGTGTTGTTTCCAAGTCAAATGTTTTTACAACAGTTTCCCAACAACTTCTAAACAAACCGTTATAAAAAGAAGTTTGAAGCAGCTGCGTAAAAACTAACAAGCTTCTTGTCTACTCCGCTTGAGAGCGCGATCGAATGGCAGCAATCGGTCCACAAATCGTCCAGAAATGTATGACAAATTCCATGTTGCGTCAACATGGTAGGATGGCAGCGAAATGAATCTTAACCAAATTAATGCCAGTAAAAGCTTTATCACTCCACGAAATGCCGACGGTTCCAAAATTACGTTAGCACCAACCTGCTTTCATGTGCTACCAGTTGGTGCCACACCTAACTCTTATGGTATCATGTTTCCTGTCGACCTCTTTTTTAATGCCACCTGTCCCAGTCAGTAGCTGTGCCGATAGAGGCAGAGTTTATAGTGCCAGATGTGATGAAATTTTGCACTATTTGCATTGCATTGCCCGAGGAATGGTTCCTTGCAGCAGTGATCCCCGCCTCTGAAGCGGCTTGCTCCAGATGTCTCGCTACAATGCCACAGCAACTGCGTCACATCCTGACTGGGTAATGGCGTGTGGACGATAAGAATAGGGGCGACCCGCTCGTCAGAGCATCCTTTGCGCAGCCAACGCACGAATCATCTTCAATCAGTTTGGGCGGTACTTCCGGTTCCAAGATGTGCACCGAACGTCTTTCATCTGTGTGTGCCGGGGGGTTCGAGCGTGCGCGAATGGAGGAAATTGGAGGAAAATAGCGAATAATTGAATCAACAATATTCTGGCATGCTTTTTCCCGCATTTTCCATTTACAAAGCGAGACCACACCGCTGGAAGGCACGGTGTGGCGTGTGACGGCATCGCTACCAAGCCGATTTGTAAAAAAAAAACCGGATGACTATGACGAGTAGCGGTGTAAAGCGATTTTGATCTTCCGGTTTGGTTCAATTTGGTGTTCACTCATTTTCTACGATAGGGAACGGTTTCTTTTTCCCGCCATTGCGCTGTTTAGGAATTTTGCTCTTCTTTGCCTGCAGACGAATGTGTGGCGTTTTGCGTCCTGGCCTAGATGTATGGTGTTCACATCCTGTAGCACAAGTTGTGCGCCGAAAGGCACCACACAATCGCTTGACTTCTAAGGACGAAAACTGCATCCTTCATCCTTCCTTCTCATTCGTAGCATCCATCGAAAGGCAAATAGTAGCGCGTTGTTGGTAGTTGTCGGTAGCGGAAACGACTAGCTGCGATGAAATTGATGCGAACTGAAGGATGCATTGATAGTGTCTTGCGACAAAGCACGAAACATCCGCCGGGTACGGGACTCACCGTCCCGGAAAATGTCTCCCGTGCGGAAGAAGAATTCTTAACTCGATTCACCGAACACAATAGCAGGAATTTCAGCTTTAATAGCATTTCGCCGTGCTGTTCAAAGGGATGTGCACGAATTTTTTTCAATTTCCATCCCATCTGCTGCCGAAGGGGGCAACTTTTAAAAGCTTATAATTTTCGTGTTAAGACCATTCATTCGACCAAAACAGCGCGGAACGTTGATCGGAAATCTATGTACCTTGCATAATTAAATTCATCACTCACTGGGACGCAAGTGATATTAAACTGAGTTTGAATGTCGCGAAACTTTTCCTCCCCCGACTGGGGACCATAGTTCCATAGAGCGAAAGGGAGGAAAAATAAGTTGGCGTGGTGACGAGAGCCTCTCCTGTACGGTGTGCGGTATCACTAGTAGTCTAATTATAAAATTTCCACCGACCATTTGGGAAAACTTTTTGTCAGCGACGATCATGCCTGAACACAAATTTCCGTCGGTGCAACCCCTCTGTAACTTTTCATGTTCTAGTGCTGTGGAATTTTGTCGAAGGAGATTTTATTTCAGAGCCTTTTACCAAAGTGGCAATGAGACAAGGGGGGCCAAATTTTAATTCGGTTACGATGATTAATGATGTAAGTTTTTTCTGCCGCTCAAACTGCCGTGAAAATGTGTAACGGATACAATGTTCCCGATAAATGTCCAAGAGGCTTATAGAGGCGCCGGAGGGCTTCTTTTTTATGAAAATTGGAAATTTGGTGATGTTATATAAATGATAAAATAAATAGCACAAATTGATTCAATGTTATAAAATGAACAGTAATTTATTTGAGAAATGAATGAAATTAGAGAAGTACACAAAATGATTGACAGGTAATAATCAAAGGTACTCGTGATCGTCCCCACGGTTTGAAAGAGAATCGCCAGTGGTGCAATAGAATTTATTACCCTCATTATTCACAATCAATTTTATGACACCCACAGATGAATAGAAACAATTGGAATAAAATTACTCTGTGTTCATAAAACTATAAAAGATCCTTTGGAAAGCCTTCCTCATCAATAGCAATTGGAATGAATTAAAAGAAAAAGGGGCTCGCGTCCTAAAAACGAAAGACCCAGCAATGCAATCAAGCGTAAAACAATCAAAAATAAAATTAAAACATAAAATTGTGGAAAATAAACCATGCGACAAGCACGATCAGCGTCGGTGTTTACTTAACGCACCCGATCGCATAAATTCCAGTACAGATACGCGGAAAAGTGTACGATCGTAGAAATAACTACACAACAATAAACGGTACAATTCCTTCACGGGAGGCAGCCGAAAAACAAATGCTCATAAAAACGTAACAAACGATTGCACGATCATGGACAGTGCAATTGGACCGTGGAGGGAGCGAGTTTTTCTTCCCCCGTGTTTAGTTTCCACATCCTTCTCCTTAGACGGTGTGTGTGTGTGTGTCTGTGTTTTGTTGCTTCGGTTTTCAACCGTCTAACCTTCGCTGACTCGTACGCAAACACAAAACAATTAAAAGCAATAAAATTTTAATTTATGACTTCGTTATTAAATTTTTATGCTCTTCCAAAGCCGGGGTCCCCGTTTTAGCGCGCAGCGATCATCGCGGGTTAGAAGCTGGATTCCGGCACACAGAAACACAGACCTGTCCTGTCCGGGTGCAGCTTGCACCGCATCGCACGAGAGAGAAGCTTCGACGGGGTTCGAAGCAAGAAGCAAGAACGTCCTGGTGGGTAGCCAATAGCAATAGTTTGCGATGAAACCGAAAGCAGAGTTGAATGTAAAATAAAGGAATTCTACGCAAGTTCTCGTAAGCATGTGATTCCCGAACCCGGACGAGGGAAGAATCCGACGATATACACTCGGGAGCAGTCATAAAACGCATAGATCAACGAATACAAACCGGTCCGGGACCATTCATGCATGTGTAGTGGAGTAGAAGGAAAGAAGAAAATAAAAACTGGAGTAACAACGACGTGGTTTGGCGGTAAAACCTGAGAGTCCAAAGAAGGGGTAAAAAAAAAGGTCACCAAGGTTTACCAAGGAGCGAATTATTCCTCGGCCCGGTATTGTGGCCACGTGATGATTTACGGCTGCATAGAGGTTTCGTGGCTAAAAACCCACTATTCAAGGAAACAGGAGGCAAAAGGCCAACCCCCACCGTTTGGGGCCCTCATGATGATGGCATTCGGGGATTGTTTTTATTTCATTTTTCACGACCCTTTTCACGAATGGGCTGGCTGAGATGCAATCCAAAAAAACAAAAGCAAAATGAATCCAGGAACGTTTTCCGTTCAAGATAAAACAGCATGTTATAAGGGTTAGACATTAAAATGTTCCAATATTTTATCCATAACACGATATCCACTTGGAAATTCAGCACATATCCATAATCGAATTTCTCCACACAACAGTGGTCCGTTAGAATGACGATATTATTCAAACAAACTGCTCACGTGCGTATAAGGGGATCAGCACGAACGTTGGGGTCAGAATAAAGTAAATATTAAACCAGCATATAAGATAACACGTTCCTTTTTCTTCAAAATAATTCAACTATCTTCTATTTTAAACAACAAAACATGGTTCCAACTTGCAGTTCCCGAGTTTAGGACGTTCTCAAAGGCTTAAACAGAACATATCACGCACGTGGCCCAGTGCATCATCTGTTCCGGTGATGAAAACATGACTTTCGGGGCGAGAGTAACGTGAGAATGTCTTGCCATCGCCTATGCGCGCATCGAACCGTTAAGAAAACATCAACAACATTAACAGCATCCGCGTCCAAATATTCGGAAGTCATTTGATGGTTCAACAAATTCTCCGGCCTGATGATCTCTGGCTTGGCAGCGTAGTGCGTGCTGGGCCGGGTTCAGATTCCACAAGGAAGACACGGGAAAACTGGACAAACATACTTCCACGTCTACGCGGGTTTTATTTACTTGGACCGGAGACGACCGTACGGAAATTCTTCGATATGAGCCGAATGGTTCAATGCAGTGTTTTGCCTCATGTTTCGATTACCGCCATGTCTCGTGTTGATGCGGGCATGTATCTACCTCTCGGGATCTCGGGATGGTGCAACGTCAGACCAAATGCTGGAGAATTGCGTGTACGGCTGCATCCATCCGACTATTTGTCCAACAAAACCGAACCAAGCTGTACGGTTGTAGCTCTCGACACATAAAACAAACCTACCAGGGAGGGCTAAACTAACAAACGCGAACGAAACGAAAGCCATGATGCACATGCGTTCCGGTGCCTCGGAATAGACCAGTATTATATGGTGTGAAAATGATCAAACTCCATAAACCACTTGAGAAAACAATAGTTAAAATGATGCAACCAGTAGCATCAGTCGGTAGGATTTCGATCAGTTGTTAGCATGTTACTTTACACAAAAAAAGATATATTCCGATCTGCTTCATTATTCTAGCTCAACAGCAAGGTTTATTAGCGCACAGTACGAAGCTAGAATGTTTGTGGAGCATAATTTGAAACCTTTTTTCCTCCGGACTGGCGATGAAGAATGGGGTTTTGGTAGATATATTCTTCCTTCGCCCCAAAACGATTGCAATACATCATCGCCGTTAATGGAGAATGGCCTGCTGGTGGCAATTTCAGGTTGACGGAGATCCCATAAAATGTCTGGATATAGATATACGAATGTTTTCGGCTTCTTTTTAAACTGTTCGTGTCTTGGAAATTGCCATTGGCTGTGAAAACGGTGGCACATCGGTGCGAAGCGCGCGACCAATAATCGTGGCCAACCATCAGCACAACTCCCAACGGTGGAGGTACCACCGCCGTACAATAAACGCTTATGACATACGGTCGATCATCTCCACCAAAAATTGGTCCCCCCGGATCCGGCCGGATATCGGGTTAGAGTAAACAAAATGCCAACTCTTTTTTTTTCTGGGTATTCTGGGCGACTCGGTCCATACGCCTATAATTTTGGGGAGCCATATTTTCGTGGTTATAATAGCCGCCCCGAAGCAGAGGTTTGGAGAAAGGGGAGGGGGTCGCAACCGGCAACCGGAATTGACGGGAGTGTCGACAAGTTGTCTATCCGCCGGCAAGATATCCGCTTCCCAAGCGCCATTCGAAGGTTTGGTTAAGTTGGGCGCGGTACCTAACCACACTTTTCTCCGTGTCTGGGTGATTGGAAATTGGGAAAACCCCCTTCTCTTCTTCCAATCCCTAAAAGTCAACGTTCGGGAACTTTAAATGCTCTGGCAATTCGGGTAGCATTGTACTAAACTGACACATTTGTTACGATAATCCCCGGCATGGAATGCCTGGTTGTGGTACGCTATGCGATATAGTAAGAATTTACGGTTATTTGTACAACGCCTTCCAGTTGGTGTTGAGGGAGCGATTCTCGGATGCTGTGTGTCGCTCCCTCTATGGCTCAATCAGTGGCATCGATCGTGCTTAACCGCCTCCGGGAAAACGCCGTACCAAAGTAAAAGCAAATGGGAATGGCCTCTATTCACGCCTTTGCTGGTGTGTGGTGCTTGCGAGATGATATCACCTCATGTAGACGACAATAATTCTCCTGTTTTTTTGCTCCACTAATGGTGGGCAATTGGTAAAAGGGTTTTTGTTTCCGTGGCGTGCCGAGATAAACAGTAATAATGAGCGTTGAATTATGACATAGTCCGGAAGGCAGCATGGTGTCATTGTTCGTTTGAATTATTTCTTCATCGTTCATGTTGTCTTCCAGGGGAAAAACATGGATGGACCTTTTTCCTATCGTGGTGAAGTGGATTCGCTAATAAGCTATAGACCAACTCCATATTTAATGAGAGCATTGTACATTCTTGGCTTATTTAACACACCTATCGACACACTAGAACGAATTCATTTCGTATTCTATAGACATTTCCATCACAATTAAGTATAGGTGCGATCGACGTTTCCATACGATGGCACACACGGATCGGTCACCGAAGGAAATGTTACAAAATGGCACCTTTTAAAGAAACACGCACAGCATAAAATATTCCACGTAACCCCAACTAGACGCTACACCACATTCTTTAATAGGCCATATAAATTCAACATCTCTCATCCCGGTGGAGACGATGCGGTACAAAACGGTCACGGATACCCCGGCATTACAGATGCTGCCCCTTGTCGCTCATCATCGCTTATTGCTGTCAAGTTTTGACCAAAAACGGTTCATCATTCTGCGTGCCTGTGAAGCATCGGTTCGGTACCAGTTTTTTTTCCGTGTTCTTTTTGCCCGCAAAACCCATTCCATACCGGATCGATCTGTAACGAATTGAATTCATAATGCGTTTCTTCATCGGTCGTCTCGGCAAGCGCAAACTGATCGTGAAACGCCGGCTTGTCTAAACAGGATTGAAGAAGCGGCCTGGACACTTGGATGGCAGCGCTACATTTCTGGAGTGTCTTTCAAGAATCCATAAAAAACGCGACGTCGTGCGTCGCTTGCTATTCTTCATGTATTATTTACTACTCCAGTTTAGTTTGATGAAAAATGTAATCGCCATCGTTGCTTTACTCGGAAAACAAGGTGACAAGAGGACGTTGCATTCTTAATTGTAACGAAGCAATTGACAACACAAAAACCTTACACGATTCATTCGTGGACGGCAATGCGATCGCTATGGTTGGCATTTCGAAAATCTGACAGTTGCCGAAAGATAAAACGCTGGTACGTCCACAATCGTGTGCTCGGTCCCGCGGTTCCGAGCATGCACGGAATTTAATTAGGACCTTCCGCTTTTGGAATTCCGTGGCGTATTTTTTTGTTACATTTTCCACAAAACCCACGGGACACGCACGGCTCCGCGGTCTGATGGACAAGTGCGCAAAAGTTATATATTGTTATGGTGTCGATTTGGACGAGGTTTAAGTTCTCCGGGACTATTTAAGGGATAGTCAGGTGTGTCTCCAAACGGACAAGAATCGATTGCAAACATGTCGCTCTCACGCTGATTGATTCCGGTGCCATGGAAAGCTGAGACCAGCAGCATTACAATCCGGCACAAAACAAGATTCGCATCAGTGTCCCGAACACGGTTGGGAATTCTTCAAGCAGACTACGTTCGTGATGGTCGCACAAATTAAAATTCATACCGCGAATAGTTTCGAACATTTTTCGCCCATTCTTCGAACACGCACGTTGGCACGAGATATGAGGGCTTGGTGGTGAGTAACGTTGGCAATTAGTGCCAAATGTAAACATCAATCGTTAGAGCACCAGCAGAAGCAGACGTGGAAGTTTAATGGCGTCCGCGCCAGACTTCGATAATGGAGCAACCGCCGTCGATAAGGAATGGCACACGCTGCCGTTATGCTACTGTTGTAAACATCGGACCAAGTCCGTGCGGACAGGAACAAAAAATTGATTCCGGTGTCAGTTGATGGGTTCGAGGTCAGGGAGAGATAAGATTTCTCAGGGAGTGTAAAAAAGAGCATGATTAAACGTCATTCTTACACCATCAGGCAACATTTGGTCTAAGCAAAGCTTAAAGAAACTAGATTTGAATGTTTATTTGGTGCGTTTAATGGCACCCGCGGGACAAGAATGACACGCTCTCGCAAGTGTGATAATAATGTGTCCTGTTGACACAGGGAGCTGCGTGATACTTTGAGTGACACATTTTTTAATGTCAAAATGATAACAAGAGCCCAAATAGGGAGCTTCACAATCAAATTCACGCTTCAATAGATGGTTTAATGATTCTAGTTGTGTGTAATGATATGCATTGATAACTTTGAAGTTCTGGTAGTGCTATAATAATACATTCGATTAGATGTTGACTTGTAGTTCGTTTACTTCGAACTAAGGATCTAGTTCGTTAAACCGAAACGTCGTACTTCGATTGGGATGGAAAAGTTTTTATTCGCAAACATACTACGATATTTCCCTCCAGGCTAAGGATATTAAGCAAAACTTCATTCTTGGACAAACATTTCCGCAACAACTTGCTCCCAGTGTGACCCACGCATCCAAACACCAAAACCTATTGTTGGTTGCAGGCTTTACCACTACACTAAGGTGACCGGAATGCCGTTGGGATGAGAAGGGATGTGAAATAAACATAAAAATCAGCTTCTATACACAGAGCACGCAGGCTATCAGCTATTCGACAAGGTAAACAAAGTGTAGCCAACCTACTTTTTCTTCGATCAAAATATTTACTGTACGATGTAAAGGCACACTGTTTTGGGAGATCTGGTGAGAAGAGCAAACTATTCTCGGCAGTCCGCTACGGGACACGGGGAGGCCAAATGTTACAAAAAGTTTGTCCTTTAAAATTGTATAATACAAACCGGATCCTTCGATTCCGCTGTTCGATGTACACGCACTCCAGAACTCCTGAACTTTTGTAGGTGACAGAGAGAGGGGACCTGCGAGGTCCCACAGGGGAAACAGAAAGTGTATGCGAGACGGAGGTAGATGTTGATGATTATATGAGTTTGGTTTTGTCATGTTTTCATAAAACAGATTTTCGACGGATTTTGTGGCAAACGGAAAACCGAAAAAAAAGCATAAAGTGTCCCATCTAGGAAACCCAACGCCCAATCATGTTGGAAACGGATGGGAGTAAAATCAACAAACGCCGCTGACCATGGATAACAAAACGTGCGGTGTGGATGAGGAGTTTTGTTACCTGTCCATCCCGTAGACATCCGAAGAGGAATACCTTTTTGGTGTGTCCCCGGGAAGGACCAGCTCTCGATGGTTTTGCCCTTCTTCTTCGTGAACAACTATCGGTGACGCAGTGATAATGATCGGACCCGTCTAAAGGTCCCGACGGAAAGGACAAAAGGGGTTGGCGAGAGGATTGAAGACCCGAGGAGACAGTCAATATTTAACCTGTCAGTGTGGGCTTTCCTGTCGATTGAATTTTGGGTGGAAGGAATGGAAAAAGTTTCCTCGAGTGTCCCACCACCGTGCGTGTACCTGGCAGGCCGTGCACACGGAGCTACGGTCCTGTAATCCGAGCAAGACGTATAGCACACCGAGAGCGGAGTTCAGCGTCAGGTAGGCGACAGGGAAGGGCCACCGATGAAAAGTTCTTTAATTGATTTATAACACGTAGCACACAAGAAGGATCGGATCGGAGGATTGCAGGTCGTCCATTCAGGAGATATGGGACATATCGGTTCAGGTAGCGATAAGAAGAGAAAGGTGAGTTACGTAGGGACTGCGCCATTCAATGCGTTCTATACGCTTCTTGCTTATTTTCTACGAAAAAAAAGGATCCTTTCTAACACTGTCTGATTGTGTCTGTGTAGACGATCAGTGAAGCCTAAAAAATTCGAAGCTGGACATTACCACCCCGGGCGTTCGGGAAATTTGTGGGTATATTTGTGTGTTTTTTTCAGTTCCTTCTCACTGTAGATTATTCGAATGGGTTTTGGATTATTTGGTGTTCTGTCACCTTTTCGTAAAGTTTAGTTTTTTTTTCCTCTTCTATGCGATGACGCTAACTAGACCAGATCGAAATGCTGAAGGAAAAAAGGAAGCCGGATCAGTGGTCTAGGGTTAGGAAAAACCGGAAAACCGTCATTTCATTTCAACAGCACAAAATCACTCAATGAGGAGACGGATTTCACGGGAAGGACTCAAACCAAAAATAACAGCGTAGAACGCGTCCTTCAATCATTAGCCAACGAGATCGGCCAACTCGAAATACGGTTGGAATGGTTGGGAGAAGAATAGATTCATTAGGAAAGCATCCTGGTTTCGAATTGATGAATAGAAGGACGTGAAGGTGCGAGGATCCGGCGAGCGGGCACCAGGGAACCGTATTGTTCCACCCTCCCCTTCCTCGAAAGGGAAACGGAACGGATCGGGAAGCGCGTGCGGGAGTGCGAGTGTTTTCTAATCAGCGAGAAGCAAAAAGGATGATGATTAGCATCGAATAAATGCGCCTTGTCATCGTGAGTTGGCACGGGGCTACTTGGCTATGTATTGCTGCCGGTTTTCCATCCGCTTGTGGGTGGGCTGTAAGGATAGAAACGATGGGCTCCGTTTTGCTTTGTTTACACAACACCGTTTTTCTCCGGTTTTTTTTCTGTACAATCAGCTTACACTAACGGAGGGCTTGGGCTTTGTTTTCTGTCACAGGCGAAAAAGTTAATTCGTTCCGGGTGTTCTTCATAAAGCGTGGAAACCGGAGGAAAAACATCATTGTTGATTGAAAAGATATGCTTTATCAAGAAACACATAACAAATTTGCCAAAGGAATTTGCTCCAGCAGACATAAGCTACCGGCCAAAAGTTAAAATGCTTGATTCAACGATAATATGGGAAGCGCAACCGATATCTTCAAGATGTCCAATGTGTTTTAAACTTTTAATTGATTTCTACAAGTGCTGTCTTAGAAGGTTTTCCAATTTACATACGAAGACGTACAAGATTGTTCGCCTCCTGAGTATCAAACCAACATATCACCCACTCTGACAAACGTGTTAACTAACGTTACGAACTTAGATTTACATCCAACACCATATGTTTGGCTCCCTGCGCTCAGTGAAACGAACCGATCAACACTAGGGAACAGGGAATTAAAATCATTTCCCTGTTCGAAAACATTGTTCGGAGCACACGCGACCTGGAAACGTCAAATGGTTTTGGTGTGGTTTTGCTTTCCCAAAACCAGTTGTCAGGACACTTGACAGCAACGCCGGCATACGTCACCTCGAGAGACAAAGGTTTCCCCAAATTCCCAACAGGTCAGCAAGGTTTAAAGCAGAGGTTGAAAGGTGGAACCACAGGCTGGCGAAAGCATTTCAAATTGTTGACGTTGAATAAACAATTTCACGCCAGAGTTGGTGTATTCCTTCAGGTGCGCGTGTCTTCAGGGAGTTCAGACGTTAAACTCCACAGCTAACTCGCGGGATTGGGCATTGGGAAACATTTAGTACAATGAGGTGATGGATTTTTAACTCGTTCAAATCCCGGCATTTGCGGTAAATCATGTGTTCCAACACGCTCTACTTGTGTTGCATTGCGAATTTCAGGAAGTTTCAACAAAAAGGCTCACTTCCGGCCTTCACAACAAGGTACAGTACACAATTCCAAGTCAAACTTCAACAACCGAGAACAAGGAAGAGGTTACTTGTTGTGGCGTAAAAACGATGTTCTAAAATACGTGTACTTCAAGCGTGTTTTTCACGTGCCGGCGGAAAACTCCGGCCAAAGCAAGACGGGAGTGGAAAAACTTACCTAGCAATCTCTGGACTTCGATCACGTTGAGGAACAGATTTAGATGAGCCTCGCCGGTTGCCACCAGCAGGGACAGCAGTAATCCAACGTAAACACATAAATTCGTCATTCTGGTCGGGTTGTCCGGAGGAGGGATTTTTAAACTCTTTCCTTTGCTGGTCTTCCTTTCCTTGGTCGCTTTTCTTTTCCGCTACTCCACTATTCACAAGTATTCTTATGCTGTTTTTTTTTTCTTCTCGATATGCGCTTGCCTTACTTTTTTGCTTCTTCACCACAGCAGCAATCGTTATACGCGCTTTTCTTTCTGCTCTTTTCCCGGGGACTGCGCCTACTTCGTGATCTTCCTTTATGCCTCACTTTCGTACACGTTGTTGGGGTTTTGGTTTTGTATTTTTGTTGCCTTAATTTTTGCTTCCTCTCACCACACTTTTCTGTTTCGCTTCTTGCACGCTCCGTATTTTAACGCACGCACACGGGGCCACTTAACACATCATCACCGATTTTCGCCGTGCAACTGACCTGTACACGCGGGAGTTGATGTAAATATACACCTTGTAGACGCTTGTTTCTCGGGATCAAAACCGCAGTAAAACACAAGGCAGCTTTCCAAAAAACAAATGTTGAAGCTTTTCGAACGTATGCAATTTTGTGATGTAGGGAAAGATAATTGATCAAATTATGACGGGTAAGACGACCTCCAGTAGGACAGTTAACAGCGTTGACAGCGGATTGATTCTCTGCAAACGATCACTGCGCACTCAAAACCGGATCATTCTTCGAATGCTTTTGATGAAATCTATTCACCGGAACACGCACACAACACTATTATCAGCACTATACACTCATCTGTTTCACTTCACGCCACAAAACCACGCGCTATCATTTTTGCTCACGACTAATACCACAACATTGTGACTCCATTTTTGTTTACATTCACCGGAAAAAAATGATCACCGGACAATGCAATTCGTCTTAATGGCGTTGCACTATTTGGACTAAATCTTCTTCTAAATGCACGCTGTATTGTAGACGAACAACACGATTAAACACTAGTACGCACTTTGTGGTGCACGCGTAAACATTGGGCAACCAAAAGACTCGTACGGTATGCTTTCGCGAAACCTGACGCCGGAACAAACTCGAACGCTGAACCACACGCGCGCACAGACTGACGTTGCATTAGTGACTGTCTATACGTCGGCTGGTGCGTCGTGTTGTTGGGCTGCAGCCCAACACGCGTGCGATAGCGAGAGTGAGAGAAACGCACACTGTTCTCTCACAAAACAACTTGTTGTGTACGAAAGGACCAAGAGAGACGAGAGTTAGCAGGGCTCTCCAGCTAGTTGTTTTGGTGTTTAACAAAAGTCGAATTTTAACCGGAATTTTGAAGTGTTTCAGTGTTTTGTTTAGGAATTTAAAGGAAATAAAAAATCTTCTTATTACAATCATATTAATCTTAATAATACATACCATAGATTGCATAAAATATTGTACCACAGAATTTCTCACTATCTCAAGCCCTGTACCACTTTCCCGTGTACTTTCGCTCCCTCTCGCGCAAAGGAAAAATTTGTTGAGAATAACGCAGAATCACACTCTCTCGCATTTTCGCTCTAGGGGGAAAACGCATGTTTATGCTGTCAATTTACCGGCCGGTTTTTGAATACAGTGAAGGGTATTTAAATTTACGCATTGCATAACTACGGCATTGGCTCATTAAATGATGATATAACTTGATTAATGAACATACTTTTGCTTTAAATTACTCTAAACTAAGTTATTCTTTCGTTGGATGACCGTGTTTGACGCTTTAACTCAATGCTGTCAAAATGCTGTCAATTTGAGTGAATCTTTTATTTCCGTTTGTTTTTAGGTTTTACACTCAATGAAATGCTTTATATTTTATTTTTATGGTTACTTTAATATGCTTGAGAAGTCTCTTATATTTTAAAGGCGAAATTTATTTTTTTTAGGTTTTAGGTTTGTTTGTTTGTTTTTTGTTCTCGTTTTTCAAACGATGTCACCTTTTAGGGCAATTGTTCATTTGTATGCCTCGTTTACGGTCATTAAAATGCCACACCGTAGACTAGCGAAACGGGATCAAAGGTCTTTGAATTTAGTTACCTTTGAATCGTTTTCAAAGAAGTTTGGTTTATTGAAGTTTCGAATTGTTAATTTAATAGATGTTGTTGATTCAAATATTTTTATATCAAAAATCTTTGTGAAAATCTTATACCAAAAATCTTACCAAAACACCCATTATATCATTCACTAGAAGGGAAAGTGTCTCCGTCTTTACATCAACTCCCTTCGAAATGTCCGATATTAAATACTGTCCACCAACCGTGTGAATACTAATTCCTATCTTAAGCGAGACATGACCGTTCGATGTAGCTGTTGGAGTTGTGCTGTACTATTTATCCTCGCTTTTTATTCGACATTCCTAACTAAGCCGGAAAAGCTCACACAGCCATCCGAAAGGCGACGATATTTTGCTAAAAGCTTTTGCTGGCTAACAACAATGTTGCGCCCGCGTAACAAATGGCCGTCCATTATGGTGCGAACCGAGCTCGATTTCGTTCCACGGCCTGCTTACTTTTCCATGAACCATTAATGATAACATCGCGTTGCTTGCCTCTTGCGGAAAGTGTGCTATGATATCTACCGAAAGCCACTCCACTCCACACTCTGCAAACGTTGCGGCCAATTTCATTTGTGGTTTGTTGCGTATTTTCTCACCCCTACATCTCAGTTCCACCCACTTGAGATGATCTCTAATCTCTTATCTTAATTAATCGGTATCATATTCGGTGCGTGTTTCATGTGAATCATCTATTTTTTGACAGCTTCACCGAGTCTGAGCACTTCAGACACCTGGTGCCGGTCGATGCAAACTGTCTCCTGGAGGTGGAGCATAAGCATGAATTTGATGATTGATAAACACCCATCCACCCGTGGGTCCCTTGTTGTTTGGCTCAAAATTTAACACCTACCCATACGGGCGTTGGGTTTTGTTTGGTTTTTCTACAATATTTTTTATTTAATTTAGTCAAAAAATCCTGCTACTTAGCCCTCCCATGATGTTGGCGGTACTTTTCAGAGCACTCACTATCATGTCGTGTGTTTATAGACGTGCCTCATGAAGTACATCTCTGCTCCAACTTTCGTTTTCAGCTCGCAAACAAGGGGTGGCACGATTTAAGGCACCGGAATACTCGTGACTTCCTTCGGCTCGACCGAGACTGCGTGAGTGAAGCTTAAATGGTACCGACAGGCCGCCAGCAGCACACGGACAATGTTTACGCAGTAAGGTGATAGCGAGTACGGTAGGTGATTTTTTTTCTTGAAGAAATGAGACATCTTGTTCTCATTTAGAAATTGTGAGGGATAATTTTTTTAAAAGTCCTTATTATGTGTGCACCCGAAGCCATCCCCCTCACGGTGGCCATCAATTAGATGTTTTCATCACCATTCTAGCCCCGACATTCAAAATCGTCCCCATCCGAATTTTTCCAAGGTTTTTTACACGTACCACGTGCGACCACCGGAAGAGACTCTAACGGTAGGGAGTGAAAAAAAAAACAAACGACAACGGTTGTTGATTCCACCGGTTCATTAAAATTTTAAATATTTGTTAAACGTTGGCCGCATCGCATGCATTCAGTGTCTTAAGCATTTTTAGGTTAGGGACGTTTCTACTCCATAGCACCCGGTGCTAGGTTCCACGGACTGGTTTTGTCTCCTTTCATATGTTTTTGTTGTTAAATAAATTTGCTTTCCCTCTTTTGGAAGTGGACCCTAGTGAAAGTGAAGGAAAAAGACCACACGAAACGTTAGAACGGTGCCCATGAAAACCGAGAATCGTAACGATGTGGAAGTAACGGTTGTGAAAAGTTCATAAAAAGATAATCCACTACCGAACGGTTCAACGATGTACAGCTGCAGCTGATGTTTTGACGGAGACGTATGCAAATGCAATCATTATTTTACAGGAGGACTTGTTATCGATAAACGAGAGTAAAAATATCATCGTTTTACTTGCATAGTTAGTGAAAATAAAGCTACGTGAGCTAAACGACGAAATCTTGAAGTTTAAGGGATTCCAAAGGGTTCAAACTATTTAAACGGTATTCCACCTCTGGAACTCCGAACGGAAGTCAAACTTTAAGGGATAAAAGTCAACTTCCTTTCCTCATTCTACTGTACCTGCTCGCAGCAAGATGCTGCAGATGGTGTGTAGATTAAAGGAAAGCTCGACTCCACATTTTGTCACGGAAACATTTCCTCGCTAATACAAAACAGACAAACCGAGATAGAGCAGAACG
Source organism: Anopheles moucheti (assembly GCF_943734755.1). Classification (NCBI taxonomy): domain Eukaryota; kingdom Metazoa; phylum Arthropoda; class Insecta; order Diptera; family Culicidae; genus Anopheles; species Anopheles moucheti. The sequence goes on along the minus strand of NC_069141.1, from coordinate 9,333,293 downwards.
CCTTTCGCCATGGTGAAATCTACAAATACGTGTCCTGACGGTGTACGGAAGAGTAAATAATGCTGCACAAACCCCCGGCTTTTCCTGCGCCGACCACGACCTAAGACGGCCTCGACCGGTAGCAACAAAACTAGCAATGCATCTCGGAGGATATGCACTAAACAAATAGCAAACCGTTGCAATTGAAGGAGGAGGAACAAAAAAAATGGGCAGGAAAGGCTTCGCCCGAGCAGCGCAATGACAGAAAAATAAGGCCAAGTGGCACTGCGGGAGACAGGGCCGAACAAACAGTGCCATCAAATGTAAATCAAGCACCGTGTGTGGCTTCATCAGAGGGAAGTCCTTACTGGGTTTTGCAATTCCAACAACGACGACGACGTGTGACGAACGATGGCGTTGGTACGCTTTGCATTTAGAGAGGATATTACGTTTACTTTTTTTTCTTTTCCCCCCACTTCGCTTGTTGAGCCACCGAGGAGGGCGGTGGAGTGCCGGGAAAACCTCGAACACACAGAGGCCAAACGTTTGGGGTCGGAAAATGCAAATGCCGTGGTTGAATGGATTTGATTTGAAAACATCAAAACATATGTTTTCCTTTTTGTTATGCGCTATGGTTTGCCTCTTTAGTCTTTTAACAATCGCTCCGGGGCGGTTGGGTAGTGTGTTTTATGTTGTGTGAAAAGTGACCTAGTTTATGCAATTGCTTTATGCTGTGCAGGCATGCAGTACCGTCATTAGCGAAGAAAACTTTCTTTAAAAAAATGGAGACTCTTAAGAAGGGGATTTTGTTTTGCATTACAAAAAGAATCCTTAAACTAATTCGATTGCTCAGAAATCGCACCGAATTAATTTGATTGTTCAAATCCCCTTTGAGCAGGAACAGGAACACAAGTGTTGATCGTAACTAACAGGGGAAAGTTTAAAGATTTCAACAGTTATCCACAACAACAGATCGTAACCGTAGTAAACTTCCTTAGAAAACACTTAAGTTTCGAGGATACCTTCCAGTATTTCCCGCATTCGGTTGGGTAGATTCCATTTCTCACTCCATTTCTCACCCAGAACTCAATGCTCATTGACCCTTGCGCTTATGCCTCCACCATTCAACTCCACCGCTAGGGTCCGCTACTTGTAAATTCGATTATCCTTTAGGCAAATAAAGCTCATCCGGAAAACCCAAAACCTCATTCCAAGGAATCAGTTTTCCCGCACAAGGACTTTCCACCACTCAAAACTGCCCGAAAGCGTTCGGAAAGTTTGCGATTTCCACGAAAGAAATTGGAAAACCCAACCAGAGAGTCTCCTTGGAGAACGGTTCGAATTAAAGGTAGAGAGCGAGCGAGTTTGTTTTAATTGATTTGTGGACTTTGGAAATGGGACACCCAGGGCAACAAAACAAACATCCATTTCTTCAGTAAAGTAAACCAAACAAATAAGCCTGGAATTGTGTTGGGGTCATTTTAGTCCGAGTTTAGACACGATTGAAGGGTGATCAACCGGTTGAAGTACTGCTGATTGTTGTCGCATCAACGGTATGAAAATGCTTCGAGTGTTTCCGGCTCGTGATGAGATCAACAGCAAACTTCCGAAATCTGGTGGCTTTCGAGATGCTGCAGAGCCACTCGATTTTAATAGAATTATCGAGGATGAGCGCAATATGTAAAATTTAGTTTTTTATTAACGACCTCTCTCTATTGGTCGATTTGTTTTTGGTGTTTTAACCCACATGACACCTCTAAAAGAGTAACATCGGTGGCACTAGCATAGTCTCAAGTTTCGCTTATAAACACCAAATGCTCATGTTCTAATCTGGATCACATTAACAGTTCTTCGATTGCGAAGATTTTCGATCGAGATCGGGAAAATACACACACACACACACACACACACACACACACACACACACACACACACACACACACACACACACACACACACACACACACACACACACACACACACACACACACACACACACACACACACACACACACACACACACACACACACACACACACACACACACACACACACACACACACACACACACACACACACACACACACACACACACACACACACACACACACACACACACACACACACACACACACACACACACACACACACACACACACACACACACACACACACACACACACACACACACACACACACACACACACACACACATACATACACACACACACACACACACACACACACACACACACACACACACACACACACACACACACACACACACACACACACACACACACACACACACACACACACACACACACACACACACACACACACACACACACACACACACACACACACACACACACACACACACACACACACACACACACACACACACACACACACACACACACACACACACACACACACACACACACACACACACACACACACACACACACACACACACACACACACACACACACACACACACACACACACACACACACACACACACACACACACACACACACACACACACACACACACACACACACACATACACACACACACACACACACACACACACACACACACACACACACACACACACACACACACACACACACACACACACACACACACACACACACACACATCTGCAACGAGGTGTTGTCGAGGTGTTGCCGAGTTAACAACAGTTGTACAAACTTTCACGCACGCCCGTGTCCTGGGCTGGGTACGGTATGTATCGAATGTCGAAACTTGACGCAACCACTCCTCGATCATGATGATGGTGCATGATGTTTTACATCGCTGATTGAACTCGATCAAACGGCACGGTGTCAGATTTCGGCCACATGTACTCATACACGCAAGCTGCAAACAAATTTCCTGCGGAGTTTCACAGTCACACAAAACTGCATGAGGGTAACACGGCTACCGCGTAATAACTGATCTCGTGGGACACGTTGCAGGTTGTGCGTTTGGAGGTTTTTTACGTGTGGGGCTCTTCAATACTCTGTCAAGTACACAGTGTAAAGCACTTGTGACCCTAAAAATAAGTATAAAAGGTGTTTTTGTAGTGAATCAATGACAAATGTATATTTTTTTAACATCGTGAATAGTGAAATCGAACTAAAAATGCAGCTGACTCATGTCAGGATATGGTTGATTGATTAGGAAATATTTGAGAATGTTAGTAAAAGCATCTGGTTTTTAAGCTGTACCAGGAAGGAACAGCTTGAAATGCAGTCAAAATAGCGTATAATATTTATAATAGCGTTGAAATGGGCTTTTAAAACAAGCCATTAATTGTATAATTCAATTACGATCCCATATTAAGCATTCATAGTTGTTGGGGTTGTCATTACGTTGTAATCTGCAATGTCGAGCGGACCCTTTCATTAAGGTAAGCCCTTGGTAATCCAACCTAAACTATCACCTCACCCGATAAGATCTACGACCCATGTCCTGGTGGTGAACGATCCACCAACCCCCAAATAAAAAGATCCATACTGCTGTTTCATCGTTATCGGCAACATCAAATAAATACAAAACCGGGAAAAATACCTTCCATTGCCACCCCTTTGTCACTGACATGTACAACATTGGCAAATACGAAGCCTTCCCTTCCCCACATATTTTGTGGTCTACCATTCCTTCCCGGTTGAGCATCCTTTTGATGAAGGTTGTAATAAAAACCACCCGCCAACGAAACCGACATCGAGGTGACAGGCATTAGCATCGACCATTACACATCATCAGTGCCCGGAAGTGGGCAATGAGTCAGCGCCGAGCCACCACGCACACGATATCCCGAATGTGATCTTGGTCTGACACGTGGGTCTGTTTGTTCGCGCGTGTTCAACCAGGCATTGCGTACGCGATATTTGTAGGGTGAATTAAATTACCTTACCGTCGTTCTTTTTTTACGACATCAACACCTGCCGGTCGAGCTGGAGTTGGACCGTGGTCTAATTTCTATGTTTGCGTTGTTCCCTTTTTTTTAGAGCCTTACCAAATTTTTCAAACCCCGACCAAAAAAGGTGAGCTACTGAGTAGGACTGAGTGTGTGGTTGATGGAGGCAGCACAAATGTGGCTTATTGGCTTTTCCGGTGCTTGATGGAGAGGTGCTGTATTTATTGCAACGCCTCACGGGATATCTTCGGTTACTGTATTTGTTTGATATTTGGTAACGCATTATACATCATCATCATCGATTTGATGAATTATGTTTGAACTAAGATAGCTCAAGAAATGTGTGAAATGGTGATAAATGCTAGGCAATTATTGAGGCGATAACAATCTGTACCAACAAACCGATAAAAAGGGGTAGCAGATTTTCTTATCTTCAAATCCCAAATGGAACCTCCATTCATGCGAGCTGTCAGAATACAATATTCAAAACTCCAATTTCGATGCCAATGTGATTGAGACACTCTTCAGCCACAACCACGCGTAAACGATTCATAAAAGCCGGTGACAAAGTTTAAGCGTCGCAGAAGGGCTTCATCCATTCGATTGTGACATCCTAAGCAAACCCTCATCGTTTTGTGAGGTCTTGAGCCGGCTACCGAACCGATGGCGTCGGTGATGGCGAATGTCAACAACTTTTAATTGATGTCTTCTCCTGCAGGCGGTGGTCACTGAAGTGTCTCTTATTAGGGGAACGTGATGAGGTCGTACGTGCCACTGCCAGTGCTCGAAAGTTGCACCCAGTTTATCGCAATCCATTATTGCTTGTGGCAATGGGGCAATGAGGAGGAGTTCGGAGGTTATCCCGGGCTACATCCGTTAGAATATGTGTTTGCGTGGCATTCAAATATCTCGCTTAATAGGCCGCTTTTGCCGATGCACACACGTACGAGCATGAGGGTACTAGGAAAAACTAAGTCGCCAAAATAGGTTCTTCTAACTACGAACTAAATCAAACCCCTCATAGCGTAATGGTGGTTGGATGGGATATTGACGATTCACGGTGCCTTTAACGCGCCGGGGAGAACATTGGGACGCAAAAGGCTCATCACTCATCGCATGACAACTCTCATCATCGCATCAGTGCGCACAACGGAGCGTCGTTCCGTGTACGGTACACCGTACCATAACTAGGACGCTTTGGACACGGGTCGGTCGTGCCGTAAGAAACCTGAAGCTTAGAATTGTATCCCTGGACCGTCGCAGTGTGAGCCATTTCCAATCCATTTAACTCGAGCAATGGAAACGAAATTGACGACCGAACACCGATGAGCGATGAGCGGCGGTGAAACGATTGTAAGTTCTACCTAGCCAACATCGCTTTGGGGCGAAATGAAATTGTCCACCATCCCTCCACCCACTCCAGCAGTTCCGGATTTGGATAGCGGAGCTGTTTGCGGAAGAAAGTTGATCTGCACCAGTGAACCGTGGACGATGGATCATCATCACCTCCAGTTCCGATTCCGGGCAGCAGTGAAACGCGCAAGCTTTTATCGGAATTGTGTCCACTCCGTTTTGCCAGTCTGAGAACACCGTCAGAACTTCGGGCACGAGACGAGCAGCAGCAGAAGTAGCAGAGCGCATCATGTAAAGGGCAAATATTTGCCAACTTTCCGTATCTCTGGTCCATCGGTTCCATCAGAACGTACGCTTTGCGCTTGTTGTCTGGGTCCAACCGGGTGGCCCTTATGCGCTATGTTCGTCGAACTTTTCCCGTACCCTATCACCCCCTCTGTGTACGGGCGTGTTTGTGGTTGGCGCTCTGAGGGAAATAGATTTTAGGATAAAACCACATCCGATAAGCACTTGCCATTTGCGAGAGAAGTGGCAAGGGAATTACGATTCTTTCCCGATCCCGGCCACTTCTTTGCTCATTTCGAAGCGGTTTGTGATGGGTTAAGACTTGGAAGTGTTAATTGCACGATAAACATCTCGGAAAGTGTTGCACTCGGTGTTTCATACGTTTGCTGCGAAGTTGCTGGCGTCTGGAGAGATGGAGCAGGCACTGCGAGGCTCTCGGGCGCAGCAATTCTTCTGTTTGTAAATAATTGTACAAGCTGGAAAGAGCTTAAATGTACTTAAAACATATTGCTTCTGTAAGAGTGTTTGTATGTTTGTAAAATGCCACACGCAGCCCCGGCAAACTTTCCGGAGTTCCAGCCAGATGCCAGATGTATGGATAATATGAAGCAACTTTAAAATAGATATGCCATTGCAGCGTCACCGTTTGCACCCTGAGGTGATTTCATCCCGAGTAATGCACCTCAATTCATTTTACATCCAATCCAGCAAAACACCAGCAAGTGACAGTTTTATCTCCGTGTGACACCGACACTCAACCTCAACCGGAAAAGTGAAGCTCAAGTTGGGCGGGAGCAAAAAAAAAAAACAGGCACTGTTGTCCCATCTTGTTCCCTTTGCTTAGCCCGTGGTCCTGGCAGCATCCGGCAGCAGTAGCAGGGAAGGATGATAAGATTATACGACTAGAACTTTGCGTTGGTTTTTGTGCCTTTCAACCATTTTGCGCGTTTTGTACCGGAGTGCAGCAGCTAATTGCATTTCGTGTTCTTTAGGGATGCTTCATCATCGCGGTAGGGCTTTTTTACTTCTCAACTGGCAGGGGGGAGAAGGCTGTTTTTTTAATGTTGTTGACTTCTTTCATCCTTTTGCATCCATTCCTGCAGCACGGCTAGGACGAACGATGGAATGGTGACTCACGCGAGATGTGATTTCCGTTCGCCACACATCCTGGAAAGCATACGGCTAAAGACTGGAATGGCTATGCAATGCCATGACTTTGACATGACGACCGTACACCCACTTGTTAACGAACCGTGACTAAAAGCTGGAAAAAGCTAAACCTATTCCTGTGATGGGTGGTGCCTGTATGCACCATCCCGTTTGTAGGTGGCTTTTTTTTTTGTTAGACATCTTCATGCGTCAGCGTCTTTGTGTGGTGTTTTGACTTTTGTGGTGCTGCTAATTACACGTCTGCAGGGCATCGTGTGGCGTTGGAGTATTGCAAGATCACACACACCGGAAAAAACACACACGTGTAAGACGCATCAAACTGACAATCGCACGTTAGCAAACTTTAAAGTTAATGCCCAAAACTTGTTTAATTATTGCCACCACATAAAACCCAATTGCAGAACTCCGAAACAATAAATAAGAATAAAAGATCATTCAACTGCACACGGGCTCGGGATGCACACGAGCTCGCCGGAAAAAGCAGGACAACGTGTGGTTTTTGCACCGTGACTTACCTGTCCGTATCCCGGGTATGCGGGTTTTTTTTCTGTTGGGACTCTTCACCACGCTACGAGCGAGTGTGGCCCCGTATGTTCGTGATGCACACAAACACCGGAAAGTTGTCCGGAGTCAACCGCCAATGATCCATAGAGCGACGAGCGGTGTCGACGCTTCCGTAGTGTGTGATGCACACGGTTGAATTGTTCGTTGGGTGCACCGGGTGCACCAAAGTGCCGCATCGAAACCGACTGACGATGGCTGACGTTATTAGCTCTCCGGCCCGGGATGCAATACTTTTTACCCAGCGCTTTTCCATCTTGTTTTTGCACTTTGTCCCCTCCGGTAGCCTTCCCCATCCTCAACCATCACCGGATATATCTTGCTGTGTTGGAGCTCGTTGGTATTTTTTTTTTGGCCTGGTGTCTCATTCGTTCAAAGCCATTTGCAAACTTCGTCCCTGCTACGGTCTGTTTTGGAACGTTCTCGTCTACCGTTCTGACTTGCTACTCGTTTTTTTTTGTTGGTTCTTGCCACAAGAAGAAACACTTCCAGCATCAGGACGACGCCTGCCTGCTACCCGACCGGAGAGCAGAAGCAGAACCGGACCATGCATGAACGCGTCACGAGTTGGCCCCGATAAGATAGGCTTCTGTGTACGAGCACCAGCACCGGAATTGACTTGACCGGTCGAGCGAAGGTGCAAGTCGTTTGTTTGCCATCGTTCTTTTTTTGTTGTTTTCCGTTGCTTGTGTTCCGTTGGCACGGTAGCACGGACAGGAGAACATTAAAATATGCAACACTTCTCGGATGAATGTGTTTGGAAGTGTTGTGGAACATCTTGTGAATTCTGATCCACCGCTGGTCCGACCGGGCTTATCGCACTGAAACATTGTACAACAGTACTTAATTAGCTGGTTTTTAACTGATGCTTTATCTGAATGAGATAAACTACTTGTAGCCCGATTTCGGTAGCAGTCGTGTGGGATGTAGAAATTCATTTCAGCTGAAAAGAGTTCGTTATTTAGTCATTTTTAGATAAGTGCCTTAAATACAGGCAAGTTAGCCCTGTTTCTACCTGGTTGCCGCAACCAATTTTAAGCATCGCAACAGAATCGGAATGTCTCAATCCATTTAGAACGTATAGCACGTGCACCGTAAACTATCCACCACCGTAGATTTTCCCACCTTCCGGGGAACTTCTTTTTTTTCTGTACCAACCATTAGCTGTGCTCTGTTTTTAAAACCTCCTTGCGGCAACGGCCACATCCTATAATTTAAATGCAACTTTGGACGTGCAGCATCCAGCAGAAAAGTTGCTAAAACCCTCCTACTTCACCGTTGTGTTGCAGCAAGGGATCCCTTCAGGACGAGAGAAACAGAACCGCAAAGTGCAAAATTTTCCGCCACTGGTCGAAATGAATTGGGCTCGGGCAGCTTGGGAGCGTTTTAAAAGCGGAAAGCTAACAACAAGCGAAAAGGGTGGAAAAAAAACCCGGAAACTACCCCAAACTATTGCTATTTAGAAGTTACACCCTGTGTGTGTGTGTGTGAGAGAGAGCATGGGTGACGGTAGTTTATAGGCGAATCTGCCAGGAATACTATTTCAGGGTTTCGAAGCACGTCCGCTTGGTTGATAAAAATATTGGAGCCAAGGCAGCCAACTTCTATCTCGCACTGTGTACACAGCCGGGAACGCGGCATCGGCTGCATCCCAGGATCTCCAATCTAGTTGGCAATTGTTTGGAGTCTGGGTTTTACGAATTCTGGCAGCGCATGTAGCTTTTTGCTGTGGTATTGGATGCGGCTAGGCACTGGCACATGTAACGTGTCACGAAGATTCAGCAAGATAACCCCTTCCGTGCCTAACTATAACTATTGACGACAATAGCATACGCCTAGGCGTTTGGACGTACGCTTATAGCAGGTATTGTACTCCTCTCCCCCGTGAGCTATCATTTGAATGAGACATCTTCTTCGGCGCAAGTAAATAAGGCTTCCTATTTTGAAGCCCTGAATCTATCAGTTGCCGGGGTATTGCAAATCAATAAATTCAATTTCCGAACGCACCCACACCCCGAGCCCGAGCTGCATTCGCCTAAACCCTGTACCAATCATCCCGGATTATGGCCGTTCTTGTTAGTTGATTACAGTTGGTTGACAATCGGCAAACCTGCTGCGCTATTCACGCCAGGCGTCCAGACGCCAAGTCCCTGCGGATCACCTTCAAGGAAATAAAAGTATTTCCAGGTACTCGCAGGATATTGGCGTTGTACTGCACCGTTTGCGGAAGATTATGGCGGCTGGGCCACCATCGCAAAAGTTGAATGGTGACTGATTTTTCATACACAGCGCCTGATTTTACCATCCTTCAAAAGAAAGAACACCTTACAAATGCGCCTAACTTTGAGCGTCTTTGCCGAGACTAAACAAATCCTGCTAACGAGCTGCTGCGATGGCGAAACCGGCGAAAGTTCATCCGCAGTTCCTGGTTCGTTACGGTGAGCGTGCTGCGACTGGTTGTAGGCGGAGAAGAGGCACATGTACCGACACACACACACACACACACAAGAAAAAAATCTGTTACACCAACTTTCGATCTTTTGCTGGCGTTCGATCGATGTCAATATTTGACATTGCAGCAGAGTCCTCAATCTGCCAGTTTTTTGGCTCTCCACTGAGTTCTTTCTTCGTTCGATTGCTTAACCTTTCCCCGAACCCGGTGACGAGGGTGATAATTTGAGAAACTGCATGTCACTGCAGCAGTGTCGGGCGTGTGGAAGCTACCATCAGGATGACAACGTCGTCGTCGTCGTCATCGTCGTGTGCTGCCATCCGTTACCATGGTGGCCAACCTCTTCCGGGCGCAAAAGGGAGCCAGTTCGTTAAACGGCTTCATTATTTTGTGATTATCTTGCTGCTGACAGCCGGCCCTGGCTGCTGGAAGACTGGCTGCCCGCGACATTGAGGCGCCCTCGGTAGACTCGGTAGCGCAAATGAAGAGGTAATCCCGTTGGCGTTAGTCAATTAAATATCCACTACGATGTCCGTGGACATCAGCGGGAGCAAGGCTGCAAAGCGAGGCGTCGGCATCGTCGGTAGGATTAGCCCTTTTGCCTACCGGTTGGCAAAATATGCGGGACTGTGCGTTCGATTTTACTTACTTGAACACCCAATTTGAATGAGATCTGTCTTTGGGGATGAACACCAACACCGGAGGGGAACTGGCACGATGACTCGCAGGATTATGTTTGACAATAATGAGGCCTTTCGAAGATGTAGCCACCGAAAGACGTTTGATCATGCTCCATTTCCATACAACTGATTTAGACGCTTTCGATTCGCTGAGTTCCAACAAATCAATTAAGTTGTACATAAAGTAAAGCAAACTTTATCGTACGATAAATACACTTCCAACAATAGGGAATAATTTGCCCGAACGCAAGATAACGCTAGAATTTAATTTGCTCTGGTGGAATTCCTCTGAATGGTTGATAAATTATCGCGCAACAATGTTGTAATACGGTGCTGTAAGGTCTATGATTAAATAATAAACACAATCTAATCTTCCAAAACCACAATCCACCAGCCCACAATTGACCGGTGCTGCTGTTCCCAAAGCTGTTACTACTAATCGGTGAAAATCGGTTTCCTCCTTTCGGATTGTGGCCAATTTCGTACATAATTCGCCACCAACCTCAAAACTGAGCACGTTAGGCTTCACTGCGGGCTGCTTCACTATTCCGGTTCCTGTTGTTACCCGTCTTGGGCTACAAACTCGGCTGCTTCTAGACAAGAAAGGCCTCAGCTCAGCTTTTAGCTTCCCAAGCATTCTGGTGATGATTGAAGTTGGAATCTGTTTGTTGTGGGTACAGTTGTCGGAACGGAAAGCAGAAGGCTTTTTTTTGTACGTAAACAATCGTTACTTGGCAGCGTTGAACCAGGGATTTTGGGAGCAGCGGTTACGGGAAACGAAGCCCCTCAGGAGCAACTAAATGACGATGATACAGCGAAAAGGCCGACTCAATTGACCAAAAATGATAATAATTGTACTTGATTGGCGAGAGAATTTCCCAGACAATTTTTCCTCCTCCAATACCTTCCTATTTCTTCTGTTGTAACTTCTGCTACCCCGTGTTCTTATTGGGCCACTTCACTGCACAGTGAAGCAGCGGGCCTGGCCAGATGGGCTGGAGTGAATGAGTTGAGCTTCTGGGGGTGAATGTTGGTGTGGCGCTATAATTAGCGGAAACGTTCCGGCCCGATTGGGTTCCTCTGTTGAGTGTCAGCCCCAACAAGAAAAAAGAAACCCATGGGACCACCCCGTCCAGATGTGCAAAGCTGTGGATGTGATTGTCGTGCCTTAATTGAGTATGATTTATCGCTTCGTAGACCAGTGTCTGGAGTTTGGTGTCAGAGGACAACGTGTACAGTACACAACTGTTCCGAGATAAAGCAAGATCTCTTAATCCACGATCGTCGACTGGGCTGCGATCACCCGTTCGCCAGCGTTGAGAAGCTGTCGCAATCGACAAAACTGTCATATCTGGTGGATTTGTTCCAATATCTCATTTGAATTTCTCTACACCCCGCCTTGGCATCCTTGCCCAACCAGAAGTCTAAAACCGGCTCGTTCGGCTAAACCTTTGTGTGCCGGCGGTGAGCAGTCAAAACAGTCGTAAGCTTATCGAATGAACACACGTCAGGCGGATATTTCGACGACTATCTGGATTTTTTTTCTGCTGTGCCTACCCACGATCAGAACCACCAGTCCACCGGCTCCTAATCGGCCTCAAATGGATCTCTTTTTTTCCCCCGAACAAACCACGAAATTGTTGGCAGTCCGCACAGCGAGGAGAAGAAACCTAACAAAAGTGACGATGTTTGCGTTTGCCTTTCACAAATCACTAGTAACAAGCTGTTGGTATTCGGCTGTTGATGGGCTTTTGTCCGTCCGCTTGTCTGGGCCGTAATTTCTACACACAATCGTGGAACACCAGCTGAACTACCTGACAGATAAAACATTAGGCAAAGCGCAGGCTGGCAACGTTGTATCTCTTTGGGGTGTTTTTTTTTTTATTTTGGGGAAAGAAGAAGCCGCTAGAATTGTTACACTAGAACAGCGTCTAGAACCTGCGAGAAACGAATGAATAAGAATGGACCGAGAGCAACAAAAAAAACCTACCGAAACCAAGTTTGGACTTACGGTTGAGGTGAACTTCGTTTGATCGAAGATGTACGCCTCGTCCATTCAGCATACTACGTCCAGGCGTGCTTCCCGAGTTCGTGATCGGTCCACAAAAGTCAGTCCGGTTGGTTCGAGTGTGGTTGGGGTTCCACCAACCGTCTCCCCCGAGATAGCATCGGCACGGCGTGGTGCAATCGTTTGTTTTATCTTTCAAATGATTTTATGTTTGTTCCCAAAATTGGATAATATATGCTTTCGAGGCACCTCCACACGGGCGATTCTTGCTTCTCCCTCTCTACACGAAACGAGTTCTCGTTTGCTGGCTGCGCCGCCGCACAGCGCAAAAGCCAGAAAGCGCGTCGGTTAACGAGATCACAATTCTGACAACGGTTGATTAAGTTGCTCGTCGATCGGATCCACGGGGATGGGAAGCTACTGGACCCTCATCGTTGGCACCAGGTGAAAAGAGGGAACCGCAACGATGGCTAACGATGTCCGCCCCAAAACGGTGCGTCCGGGGCTAGGTGGATTAGCCGCAGATCGCGGAGGATGAGCTCGTTGGCGATTCTTGCCTAAATCGCTTTCCTGGGTCTCGAAAATTCGCATATTTCGCTGTGTCTTTGAATTTCGTCCCAGTACCAGCGCTGCAGGTACTGGGAGCACCTTGCGACAGGGTGAGCAATCGGATGTTTATGCAAATTGAATTTCGGAATCAATTCACCGGGAAGAAGGAAACGTGGAAGCAAACTGGCAACCGGGCAAAAAAAAAAAGTTTAACTCACTTGGTGCTTAAATTCCTTCCTAGTCTTGCCTTACGAGTGCCCTCACCGTTCGGTCGAAGCTGTTTCGATTCGCTCACAACACTTCGACTACAGCACCCTGCCCGAAAGTTTGAAGTGCAACGCTTGATTGCTAGCGCTCAAAGTTCCCGGATTTAAGGCAAGTGCTTTTTGCGGAACTTCTTGCCCGAAGTTCCGGAGTTTGCAGTTTGAGCTGCAGCAGTGAAAATGCAGCACCCGCTTCGTTTTAAGGCAGGCGAAACTTTTTACTGACGATCGGTTTGGAAGGGCCCGCATGAAGTGTAGTTTGTTCGAGTGTAATGAAGTCAACGTAAGCCAAGAAGTAAGTGGTTTAAAACGGTTTACCAACCTTGCTAAGATGCCATCGGTGGTGCGTTTAAGCAAGAACAAATCTTGTATTTCACCATTACCCGTAGTAATGCAGATGGCAAATGGATTAAAAAAGACTCAATTTCTCAACCAAGCTGATTTATGATTGGGGAAATAAATCGGAAATTAAAAAATAAATAATGCACACCGTTTCGGTAACTTCACCCTACAACGGCCCTTAATTTCAGCGTTATGCTTTATGAATGTGACCTCCTCCCGTGATATTAGTTATTCATGGATCGGTAAATGGGTAGAATTCAAACACTGCCCAATAAATTTGATCTCCACTCCCTCCCCAATGCAGTGCAAGTACAGCGAGTTGATTATTAGTCAAATTAATCCTGTCGCTGATTTTTAGCAAAGCTCACTAATTCCTACTCGCTCATTAGCGTACTGTTTTGTGCGCTGTTAATTAAAATCGTTTCCACGCACGGTGATTGCAATCGGCAATTGGTACATTCGGTTTTATTGTTTGCCTATTTGCTAAACACATATGAACGCTTCCTTTCCGCGTAATTAAATTTGATTGCCCCGATTCGGTGCTAGTTGGGGTATTATTTTTAATTTCATTTTGAATCGAATTATGTTTCATTTTATGCCACACTACCAAACGTACAATGTTAATATGCGTGGGTATGTAATTCTCCACACCCCGCAAAATGTGTGTGTCGTGTTGAATTTCTAACCGCGGACAGCAAACAAACAAAACCGCTGACCGTGTTGCCAAACTCCACCACGGAGAGCACGGAGCTACGGAGCATGTAAATAGTGATGCTTTTAATCACAACGCGAGTGAATGTGGAATAGATTTTTTTTGTATTCTCTAACGAGTCTCATCCTCATACGAATAAAAAGATGATGTGACAAAACGTAAAAATCACACCACCCCGCAATGCGAGGGGTTATAAAACGCTTACAATTGTTCACGCGTGTAGAAAGTCCTGTAAAATGTGTCCAAACAGAACCGTTCTCATCGCTGGAAAGTTGAATGGCAAAGCAGAGAACGATAGACAAAAAAATGCTAGAATGAAACGTTTTAGCCATTGAGCATCACGGTTGGTAAATATTTGTTCATTACTTGTTCGTGTTTTGTGTGGATTGGTATTTTCCCGGTGCTCTCGACGAGATCGACGACGAGTCTCGGGGTTGACCGGTTGCGGAAGCGAATTCACCTGTACCCCCTCGGTGGTTTGACAGCATAACCGATTCCGGATGAAAAGCGGTTCGAACCACACAGCAGCAGCAGCAGCAGTAGCACAGTGGCATACTGCACCAGACACCAGACCCTACCGATGGCCTAAATTCGCGAGTGGAAAACAAGCGAGCTAAATGGCGCCCCAGCCACCAGTACCGACCAATATGACCGGGTGGGTTTTGCACACGGAACGGAACACGGGATGGATCGGCAGACCGCGGGTGTGACGTTGGGGAATTCCTAACAAATTTAGCATCATTTCGTGAATTTCACCGGGCATCCCGATGGACCACCTTTACCCCAACAACCCGAAAAAGAAAACCCCAAAAACCTAACCGAAAAGGTGGGCTTTTGGGCACCACCCGGTGTCGATGCAGTCAAGCGTGGTGCTGGCAAAAACACGAACACCGGCATAGATTGATAAGTTAATGGGTATGGGATAATCGTTTCGAGTTTGCACTTGGTGCAGTGATGTAAAATGTAAGCGAAAGATCATTGCACAAACTGTGTTTGCTTATTGGATGTTTCGGACGGATGTTATCGACATGCTGTTACAAGAGTTAAATCTCAATGAACGTATCATTCTATTCTTACCCACAAGTGCTGCAGTTGATTGTACCGACGCGGAGTTGCAGTGCTGCGATTGCCACTGAGACCGTATCACCGCAAATGCAATGGCAACGGTGTCATCTGCTGCTTGCAACTGCGGCGCCACCGTAAATTGAAACTTGCGCCATCGCGTTCGCGTTTGCGGGCCCCCAGAACGGTACCAGGGCAGGGTTTTCCGGAAACCAGTAAACTTAGAGCCATATCCTGCGTTGTGCCACGGAAGGATGAACGAGACGAGTCCCCGCCATTTTGGTCCCCAGCGTTGCAGTCACAGCGAATGTCCAAAGTTTCGGTGGTAGTGTGATGCTGATACCGAGCACAGCGTGATACCCGACGGGGTAGTCGCCAAAGAAGGGCCGCTGTGTTTAAAAGCTGAGGAAGAAAAACGACGAATAATTTGATAAGTGTCACCGAGTGGCGATATTTTTGGTCGTTGGTTTTGGATTTCCTACCCAGCGCGCACACCACGCGCCGCTTCACGAAATATGGGGAAAGAAGCATTTTTCTCGCTTGTGCAAGCGGGGAAAATCCGGTACCAGTCATTGCACCCAGCAGTGAAAAACAGATGGAGCTGGGAAAAGCATTTTCCTGCGGGTACGTAAGCCGTCCCCGTACCTACCCCGTCCACTTTGTCAGCAAAACGGGAAGTCGGAAGGAATAAATTTACATAATGGAATTATGAATGACAATGCGATAGCGGTGTGAGTTTCCGCCTGTCCATTCGCGATTCAATTGACATCGATTAACATCAGCGGATATAGGGAGGGGTGGACGATGGAGCAGCAAGCGGAGGTCTTTTATTTCGTCTTTCCGTCAAGATGTTCAATTGGATCATATTGCAGTGAAGAGCTTTCAATGAACTTTAAGTGAGGAATTTCGCAAAGTGTCGTTGTCAACAGGCCGTAATGACATTAGGCAATATTTCATATCATGATGGCGATGTCTTGGGCTTTGCTTATGGTCTAATGACACATGAATTATGGAGTTCTGGTGAGCTCGGGTTAGATCTCTGGTGCTCTGGTTGTTCTTTTAAGATATTGACCAGTTTTGGGCCTTTTATCTTATCCAAGATAAGATGCTATCGTCAATATTCAGATTGCCAATTGTCGAATTCATCGAACTGCTCTCTAGATATTATTCTTCTTGTAGGGTGATTTTCTTCTGACAACAGCTTCTGAAGTACTCTTCTCAACTCATGGTAGAAGAACGTCATCTGCTACTCCAATATTAATCTTCTATTCGCCAAGGACATCAACGTCGTCACTCCATCACAGTTTGGGGGTTTTGTCCATGAGGACAAAATAAATAACCTTTACCGGTTGGGTTGTTGGGTGTTATTCTAATCACATGACCAATGACCAATCCACCCTAGAGCCTGGAGAGTCTAATTAGATGTTCGATAGTGAGTTTCTTGTACAGCTCGTACAAATCTTTTTGATCATCTTCCTCTGGAACTCTCGGATGTCGGTTAAGGATATTGCCATCTATCGTTTGTTTTATGTCCATCGAATCTTGTAAATAATATTATGTGCAATAAATTTCCCTCCTTTCTGGCCGTATGACATTCACGAAGTTGATAAATTCGAACACAACGACAACACACCTTGTACTTAAATTACACACAATCCTTCTGTGCCTTTAGCTCATAAACTGTGCATGTGGTGGTTGTAATAAAAAAATACCCAGAGCATCACAACTCCCCGGTTCCCGGACTCAAATCCGGTTTCCCGCAGCGACGGTTCAAGTTTCCCTGCCAAGTGTCAAACGGCACACAAAATATCACACATCGAGTGAGACACCAGAAGGAAAGGATTGGTTCGAGTTGTATTACGTATTTTTTTTTATTCCTCCTCCCTGCAACCAGCACCATCTGATGTCGATCAATCAAAACCCCGAACTGGTCGTTCCGAACTCCCGGTGCCGGTTCGATCGGATTCGCACTATTTGGGTTGCATGTATACATGTATAAATTGGTACGCAAAAACACAGAGCGAGCGAGGGACACACGCAAAACAAAATATTCCAACCCAAGTATCAAATGGCGAAGCAGGCGGCGTAAAGCATCACAGCACGGCCTTCATTTCAATGTCAGACATTAAACGCGAAGGACCCCACGGGTGCTTACGGGAACGGCAGGGACAGCTAGAACAAAGCGTGGCAAAATCTTCCTACCTCGCGCACTCGAAACATCCCTCGGAACGTCCCGCGATGGAGTATGGAGTTTGGTCTTATTTATTAACCGGGCATTTTTTTCTCCTCCCTTTTCTTTGCTGGTTAGTGTTGTTGAGTTCCCACCGTGTCTGTCGTTTAGGTGTTGCTGGTTGCTTGCTTCCTTTTCCAAAACCCCGTTGATTTCCCCTCATGGAGGATGTCTTCGATTGCGCACCCGTCCAATGTGTCTTTTTGCCCGAAAGTGAGCGAAGATAAATGGTTTGGAAAATAAAAATTAATTTTGCCCTCCGTTTGCCACAAGCTGCTGGATGGTTGGACGCCGTACACTGCAGACTGCATGTTTCAAACGCAACACGAGACAGCGCATCCACACCGTCTTCCTTCGCGACCGCTACACGATCACGGGAAACGAGCTTTGGATTTATGTTTCCGATAGTCATCGGTACCGGAGAGTCTTCGCGTACGGTCTCCGAACTCCGCGGGTATTCGAACATGGGAGTTCACATTTGGGTGGACCGAGCGATATGATCTCGTGGTGAGTTTGGGAAGTGCCATGTACGACTCCGATCCTGTTTCCTTCGGGGCTTCTCTCATCCCCATCCTCCAAGAAGACACTACTCGCACGAGAAAGACGTGATTATGATAATTTTCAACCCGAATGTACAAATTGTTTAGATGATTTTTTCGTCATCATGATCGTCTGTGGGGGGGCCCGCTCGCAACAGCCATGGTGGCCACGATGCTGGCTGCTGGCGTCCGTATAAACAAACCGTTTCTGTTGGACACCAGGCGAATGCACAGCATGCGTGCGCGTATGTTTCCCTTCCCTTAGAAAAGAAAACAGAACGGATCGAATGCATCACGGAGGTTTTTTGTTTCTTTCTCCAAACGGATGGGGATGATTTGTTTAATTGTTTTCCTCTCTTTTATTTCGGACTCGTCTCGATCGGTATTGGTTTTCAATTTGAATCTATCATTCCGTTAGTATCGCTTCGTTTGCGTTTGCTTTTGCCCCCACCCTTGTTCTGGCGCGAAGTTATTAATCTTCGATCACGATCGGTGTTCCGGGCCGCGAGACACTCGTCATGTGTTTGTGAGGATTTGTTTCATTGCTTTGGCCCTGCGTCCGGGACTCGGAACGCGGGACACGCTTAATAGGTGATTGAGTGGAACATGGTCGTACGGTTTGGGTAAAATTTATCGATCGATCAAACTTTAAAATCGAACTCATCAATCTGTCCCCGTTGCGAGTGCGATAGGTGCAGGTTTTATACAGTTTCATCGCAGTGGAAGTGATTTCTTTTCCTGACACAAATGAAATTGTTTTAAATCATCCCTTTTAAGTCCTCCCAAACCCTTTAAAACGGTTCTACTCCGCACGCTGCTGCGTTAAAGTGATTTCTTTTTAAAAATTCATCCCAACGACACACAAATGAACATAAATATTTATTTACGCTCTTTACGCCTCCAGCGTTCGCATTAATTGCAAATGGGTTGCTTATTTTTTTTTTTTAATTTGCATACCGAGGCGTCATTTCGTTGTGCTAATGAAATTAACTTTCTGCCCCGATTGGCAAATGGCAGATGACAGATGATGACAGTAGGGCTAAATCTTCGCTAGCGCTTGCCTTTAATGCCGTTAGATTTATCACACCCCGGAGCGACTTGCTGTTTTGCTGTTTTTAATCACAAACCGCACCGCAAACCCTGCTGAGAATGTAATCGAATAAATCTTGCCGCCATTGGGGTCTTGTTGCCAGCCGGATACAAAAAAAAACCCTTCTGCTTTGGCAAACGGTGGTATGGTACGGGTGCAAAGATCAAATCGTCCTAAATCCTTTATCGAGCCCACTGCAAGAAGAGGGAGGGTGCCGAAAGCAGTCGAAATATGTGGAAAACCCATTAAACAAAAAACGAGTTCCTGAAAAGATGCTGAACACTGTTTTTTTATGATGGTAGTATTCGAATTCAATTTTTCCTGCGCACACCACCAACACCTTCAACGTGGTTCGGAGCACGGAGCACGGAAAACCCTTCGCATACAGGACGAGGGTGGAAAACCCCTTGGGGGGAAGGTTACATTGGGGTAGTCAACGTGTTGTAAAACGGCTTTGGCAAGTGGATTTGGTTTCGCATGTCGTCACGGCATACCGCACAGTTATCGTAGAGCGTTAAGGATTACGAGGCATCTTATCAAATATTCATGAAGTAATTGTCGTCGGATTGTCTGGCGCTGACGGGCGCCGCAGGCTTTTATTCGCGCTATCACTTCCCGTGGACCTGGCCGGTTGGTGGGTTACTCTTACCGAGTGTTTCGTTCTCTTCTGTGGCCGGAGAATTGTGTGCGGATTTGGTAACGAACCACCAGATATTGGGGCTCAGTTGACACTGGCAGTGTGGTGGATTAAAGGATTTTGTATCGCGGCAAAAAAATTGCTCCATTCGAATGCAAAGAAAGCATCATTTATAGGCACTTGAGTTGACTCTTTTCTTGCTTCCTTTGACGATTTTGTTTGTTATTGTGTCTCTTTTAACATCGAATTTCACCGACAAAACAAATCTCAAATCAGTAATGACATAAGTTTTCTAACACCTCTCTTGCACATTCGCGCCCTGCTACGGAAAGTCTAATTGGCCATCGAGGATCTTTTCCCCCCTCTACCGGCAGCAGCGGCATGCACAGTCGGCACAACTGTTTGCCGACTCGTTTGCGAACCGTGACGAATTGGATAAGTAACGCGAAAGTAAATGCTAAACTTTTCTTCCGCGCTTTCAGGAAAAGTAATTGCAGGCTGCAAGATCAAAGGGCGCACACAGGCGCCGGTGCCGTTGTTTGATGACAATTTTGTTTACTTAAATTCACTGATTAACCATCATCGTCGCGCGCCGTGCCACCTTGTCGCAGGAAGATACATTTGATGGGGGCCTCAAAGAGATGAGTTTTTTGGTTCGTTCTTTTTGGATAAAGTTTAGTGCGATAGACCCCGGAAGCGAGCGACCCTGGAACTGCTTGCTTTCGATACGGTACTGATTTTTCGTTTGCGCAAACAGTGAAATCTTCCAGGCCCGATACAAGTTGTCACCTTACGGAGCGACATCCGGTTTGGAGGTTCTTTTATTCTGCTTGATGTTTAAATTACGTTAAAACTTTACACGGCTTTACAACCCGGGAGCCTGCTCAAGTGGAGATCTCCTCGCACCAGCGCATTAAAACGGAAAATATAACACCATATCCAGGTCGGAACAGTGTACCGTTCCAGTACCGTTCGACATTCCGGCGGATGTCAAGTACCACGGTGTGACACTTCAACATCCGCGTCTGTGCGTCGCAAAAGGTGGTGCGGCTCAGGTGATATCGGGCACAAGGATGCACCGGATGCATGTACGGATGTGGTCTACGGAACGGGAAGTGCGAGCTCTTACGCTATGAGCCAACACCACTCCAACAATGTAGCGTAGTTTTAGGCGCTTGTTGATTTCACCCTTACCTTTGAAGTACCTTTGTGGTGTTTAACGTTGTGCATGTGTGTGTTTTTGCTGCTTTGTTAAATCGTCCTTTAAATGCGGTAAAGAGATGATGATTATGGTGGGTTCAGCAGATTTTTTCAAACCTCCAAGAAAATGCCGAGAGATGCTTTGAAGATGATGAAGGGCTATGAAGATGTGTTTTCGTTTCATTTCCCTGTATAGTTGTTTAAACGCAAAATTTTAAGTTCACTCTATTAAAGTGAGCCGTTTTTATTGCAACTCCTCTCCTGTATCTCTTAATATCTGTTACGTTTTTTTTTTGTTAACACATGTTAAAAACATCCAAGCTCATCACGTGATTGACGGCACGCAAAGGAAATGAAAATAAAATCGCAAAATCATGTCGTGCCGTTTGATCACGTCCGGAGTTCCAACACTTTGCACCGCCGTGAATTCCTTGGTGGACGAAAGAACAAGAAAGAAAAACCACGATACGAAACATGGCACAGAAACGGGTGATTTATCAATCAATGTACGAGATGATGTTTAAATAATTTCCACGAGCCGTTCGTCTTCGCGGCACTTTGCCGGTCAGGCATCTAACGAATCTTAAAGCTTCTGCTAAACGCGCGGCCCCAAACAGTGACAGCAACGACGATGAACCTTCGCATTGCGACGGTTTAATGCCACCAACCGATACGTACGTTCTGTTTGCCATGCAGGAGATCTCTCGAAACGGCAAAGTGAACCGTGGTGGGCATACCTTTTTGCACGCGTGGCGTTCTTGCAACGCGCAAAAATAGCGGTGGAAGCAATTTCGCATCAACCGACACGGGAAGAAATATTCGAAACATTTAACACCAAAGACCGGGGCCGGTGAAATGTTTACAGTCATGGTTGGGTGTGCGGCAGGGAGTAATTGTAACGTGCATTGTCACGGTGATGACACATTATTAGCAGCAATTATTTATAAACTACAAATTGAACGATTATGTGTGCGCCAACCAGAAGAATAATGTTTTGTATTAAAAAGAAGGGCATTTTCGTTTGCTTCTTATAAAGTTTAACGAAAATAGTTGGTTGGTAAAAAGGAAATTCATCAGTAGTTTTTTAAACAATAACTGTTGTGATCGTTAAACAAAAATTTTAAAAATATCGAATTTGTGCTAGCTGTCAAGGTGACATTTGACATTTGAACTGCAGGATCTGACGTTTTTGAAAGCTAGTGTGACATTTTTGTTATACACTGGACCTTTCTTCCTCTTTAGTGGCACAACAATCTCGATGTTTTAATGCATCCAACCTAAAGTGCTAAATCCTAATTATAAGTCAAACCATCCTAGGTGATGAGTTACTTAGATCAAAAGAAAATTGGAAAAATCGATTGCTTGAGTTTTTCGCCAATGACGACCAAAACTATAACGGAAGTATCGGGAAACTATCATTAAAATGGCAACAAATCATGTCATAAAGCGATGCCTATTTGACCTAAATTGGACATTCCATATTTGTGAAATAATATCATGAAATCCAAACTAAAATAGTAGGTTTATTGTTGCTTTTCCTTTGTATAAGAAAATGTTCGTGAAAATTAATTTATTCCCTTCATTAATCATTTTCCATCGCTTCCTCATTTATTAATCAATTTTTACACTTTCATTGCAATTCAATTAATACAATCACGTCTGCGAACGCACCGCGAGGGTGAAGGATAACAAATTTCACATAATTTCTTACACACCTTACGAACCATAGCACGAGGGAACGGTACGATGGTCTCACGAGTAAGTGATAAAAAAGTATTTAATTCCAACTCCTGTCCCTGTCCCTGTTTCCATGTGCATGAGCTCACCTTCTATGCCCTCGCTTTTGATTATTTATTTAACGACACACCATAAACGGGAATTACCCCGTTCGCCGATTCTTAAACAATTTGTGCCCAGCCATGGAATTCAATTCATTCCTTCATTTCATTCATCCATCAATCATCGACCGTACAGCAATGAAAGTGTGGCGGTAGCAGCAACCCGGCAGCGACGCACAGCGTATCGCCAGCTAGCATAAGACCTTTTATGGGGCACCTTTCTTTGCTGCCCTTGCGCGGGTGAGTGTTTGGATCGGGTCAAGCGTGGATGTGTATGAGTACTCCCCCAAGCACTGGCACGTGGGTAAGCGTTACGTTTAAAGCTTTCCAACGCTTGACGGAAGCTTGACGTGATCGACGAGGTAAATTTGAACATTATGGAAATTTAGCATCGTATAATCAAAACGGGTCGTCGTAAATGGGAAAAAGGGTAGCAAATGCGATAATCGTGCCAGGTGTAATGCAACTAGACACACTTTCTCACTTTACCGCCGACGAAAGGCACGGTGGACGTAAAGATCATAATAATGTTTGGAGTACGGTTCGAAAATATTTATTACCCCGAGTATCGCCGAAACAAAAAATGAAGTGAAGGTTTCCCTTCTCACCTCCCAATGATAAGTCAGCAAAAGTGTGATACAATACGCCATAAATTATGCTTTCCATCATAAAACGCAGAAGACGAGGAGTTTTCTTTTCGTATAGAAGGACATCAATCGGTTGAAAGAGACGGTAGTGAAGGGGTTGCTGAAGTGACTCACTTTTCTCTCTCGCAACGCTAAAAGCACAGCGCTTCGACTATTTATTAAAACAAATAAAAATCGTCTTAAAAAATATGACCATACCTTCCGGCGGTGTTACACGCGCAACAGCACGTGAGATCGATAGTATTGGGAATTAGTTTCAAACAGACAAACAACCGTCCCGCAAACGATGCCCGGGCACACATTTCCACAACATACACCGGTGCAAACAGTGAAAATCCAAGCAATCGTACCGTTCAACGCCATCGAGTTGTACTGTTGACTTTTCCGACTTCCCACACAGCACCCCAGGAGAGTGGAATTCAATTAGCGTGTCGAAACTGGTGGCCCTTGACTTGGCTTGTGCTGGCGCGAGATCTTCGCTTCCATTCGCGTGGGTAAGTCTCGAATACCCATCCAGCGACAAGTATTTGTAATATGGTTCGGTGCTGGAAGTTTCGGTGGTCCCCCCACCTCCATCCCCCCAACGGGAAATCCTTGGAGCTGGGTGCACTGGCATTGGCAGAAAATTGTGCCCTTCGTTTAACGCGTCTCGTTGAGCAAACAACGTCTCTCGGTTGCTTACTGGGGTGCGGAACGGTTCAACATTCCAGCATCCAAACGGTGGCAGCGTCTAGTCGATGTTGTTGTGTGTACCTTTACAGAAACACCAATTGTTTTTGGTAGAGCCACCATGTGTGGTCGCGCGATATGGGGATGTTTTTCAGGATGAAGGAACCCACAGGCTCGAAACGCGACGGACAAAACACAGAACGGAACGGCGCGGCACGGAAACCCCACAGTCTCGTCCTGGTGCTCGAGATGAGTTAATTAATCCCACTAATGCTAAACAACTCACGTGACACAAGCGATGGTGAAATGATAGGTTGAAGCACAAAATAGGGTTGATTAGTAACTTGAAGACATTGAGACATAAAATAATGAGAGCATTATATCTTTTATTTCTTCCAGAACTATTTCAACGTTGTTTAGATTTGTTGTATTTCTTCTAAAAACGCTTTAAATATGTTATCAAATATCCAAATATCACAAACTGATACATGTGTAGTAGTGATGGGAAACGTTCTGAAAAAAAGGAGCGGAGCGAATCCGTTCATTAAAAGAGTGACACTGTTCCTGTTTTTTTTAGTCTTCAGCGAAGTAAGCCTCTTGGAGCGGTGGGAGAAAGCACACCAAGACAAATTTCACAACTAAAGTACTGTGAAATATTATAAGAGGTGCAAGGAGCGTCGTTCAATGGAGTGATATTGGAAGCGTCGTTCAAAGGAGCGATATTGGAAGCGTCGTTCAAAGGAGCGAAATTGGGAGCGTCGTTCCAAGGAGCGATGTTTGGAACGCCGTTCAAAGGAGCGATATTGGAACCGGTATCGAAAAGGAACTAAAGACCGAAATTGTTTGAACCTGATGTTATACACCACACGTAAAGAGCGGAACCGTTCCAGGCTAGGTTCGTTGCTTATTTCCCAATCATTTCCTGATATGTAGGCTCATCAAACGATGCTAATTTCCTAACACGTGTATACCTACGTCAACCACAAGGATCCGCTTAAAACCATCAACAGCCAATTGGAATTTCCCATTCTATCCACAGCAATTCCGTGGCAAGAGTCTTCCACCGCTGTGGGGAGGGGTTGGAAAATCGCTTTATTCGCATGGAAAAACGATTTGAAAACGAATTGCTAATTCACGGCAACCGGATCGGTGGGTCGGTAAGGAGGCGATGTCACGGGTTGGTGTTGTTACCTTGTGGTCGTAAAGTTTTACAACGCACAGATCATCGACATAAGCAGAACAACAACAACAGCGCGTTATCTGACGCTGCCTACCAGGAGAAGAGTGGGCTAAATTAAGGGGTGTAATGTTCCGTTTTTTGGAATTTCAAGTGGAAAGGCAAAATTTCAACTCTCGAATGTTTTCGCTGTGTTAAGAGCGTGAGTTAATTGTCGGTCGGCTTGGGAACTCGCTCCGGTCGTAAAACGTTCTATGACAGCACAAATCACTTTAAGCTGGTGGGAGTAGCTTAGTGTTAAAGTGTACCGTTTAGCTGGGTAGGTTATTTTTAAGGCCTTCTAATTGAATAATTTAAAGCATTTTTTTAAATCTCCCATTCATAAATAGAGGTGTTTTTGGGAGAAGAAGAGAAGATGTATCGAAGAAAGAGTGTGGCTTTGAATGCTTTAGGGAAAAAGTGTGTAAAATATACGAGATGAACTTAAGGAATGATAAAAAACACAAAGCTAAACATATTTTAAAGAATAATTTCAGTTTTACCCCAAGCCGTAAAACGTAATTCCAAACTGATTTCAATTGCCTGACGATTCTAATGAGCAACAGTCGTCCGCGTTGATGTTCGTTGCTTTATGAGTTATGAACATCAACTATTAAAATACGTCAAACTGTGTCTTGTTTCTTGCTCTCCTTGTTCTTTATTCTCATGTTGGTTCATGTTTCCCATGTTCATCTTTCCCCCAAAACCCGAGTAAAGGATATTGTTCGTACATGAGTGTACCGCCAACACGCAACTAGATCATTATTTTAGCGGTTTGGTTCGCGAAGGCAAAGCGAAAAAGACATCCCAGCATGTAACGCGACAACCGACCAAATTGTTGTCCTCATTAAAATATTTGTCTTACCCACGGGATGGAAAGCTGCACACGCTGCATCTTCAAGTGGCGCACGATCATGCGTCTTCTGGAGCGCGTCTGGAGTATTTTAATCGAGCCAAGGACCACACCGCCGGAATCTCAATAAATCATGGCCTTCAGGTGATAATTTTACATCCGGCAGGCTGCTGCAAAACCCCACTACAGCACCGCGGAACCATTTTCCCCTGTGGGGATGGCTTTCCAGTTCTCGAGCAGCCCCGGTGGAATGTTCTACGTACGGTGTGTTTTCGCTGGCATTTCCTGCTCGGGCGCTGTCAGCCGCTAAGAAATATGACGACAGCATATTTCATGCACATAGATTCCTCCATAGACCCCGTGCATCTGGTCCTAAGGAATCCTCAGGGAATAACCCTTTGCGCACGAAAAGGAAGGCTTTACAAACAAACAAGAAATTTAATGATCTTAAAGCGGATTGTTTTTTGGTGAGAAAGTTATAAAACATTGTAAAGTTGAGCAATATTGAAATATTGCTTCATAACTCCATTTTTCAACTTGTTAAACTGATTTATTGCCTGTGCTTATCAGCGAAACCACATCTCAATTGAAAGTTTATTGTTCGCGCCTGATGGACGCACATGTCGGTAAGCTGACGGGATTTATGTGACGTAAATCAAGCACACGAACGGTAGAAAACAAAAAATAACCCTCACGCCCTCGTATGGTTTGGTGTAGATCATTAACCAAACAAATATCGCACTTTATAACTTCGGGCACGAGTTCCTCTTGCCAACTTTTATTGTGGGCAATTTATAAAACTTCAAATGTGAAACCCAGCCCCACCTCCCTCCGTCTCGTAAACGGGTTGCGTTCCGCATGCCAACGCCACTAGACAACTGGAAACGACAGTTTGTTGCGAAAAGCAGCAACCCCCTCACGGCGCACATCAATTCCCCAGACCAACCGCTCCTTACAGCTCCCAGCGCGGTGCCTCAACGTTCGACGTCTTGTGGCCGGTTCCCAGTTGTGGTGCGGCTCGTCGTGGAATGTTAAATAAATCGCTCAATTGACATCCAACAAGACGTGAATAATGTTTCACAAAACTGTCTAGCTGCCCGCCTTGGGAGAACCGGTTCTCTTTCCCCCTGTTTGCGCCCATCTCGACGCACCGGTTCTCTGTTGTTTGCCGGGTTTTGGGCGGCGATGGATCGGTTTCGCGACTTTAGCGCCTCCGAACCCATCGATCTTGTAGATATCGCGTAGGTCTTATGGATCTTTGGACTAGGGATAGACGAGAAAACGAGATTCGACGAGCGAGGGAGAGAGAGAGGACTCGTGTTCCAAGACGTTTCATGCAAGATTTGAAAAGGGGTTTGTGTTCGGTGTTTCGTTGCTTCCATTGCTGTAGGTTATGGCAGTGAGCGTTGGAGACCGGGGTACGGTCCCAGACGTTACAAGCTGCCGTAAGGGTTGGTCCGCTAGGAGAAATGTGTCCCATGAGTACACGGAGCTAATCGCAGGTGGATAAAAATATATTAATGGAACTTGTTTTGCAGTGCAGTGAATTAATTCCACGTCACGCAATGTCATATTTCACATACGGCAGTGACAGTGTCTTGTTGGAAATTGCACAACTTGGGCACGCAACGCACAATCGACTTCAGCTTGGAGTTCCTAAAATCCAACGTCCAAAACCTCAACTCTGCACAAAACATCTGCGCGGAAAGTAAATGTGTGTGGTCCATTGAATCTTTCCTCTATTGGGTAAGAAACAGACCATAAGCAACCCGATAAAGTGATCCTCCTGCAGTCGTCGAAGAACACCCAGAATCTCTGACCCCTAGGGTTCTTCGATGCTGAAGATAGCACGTTCTTGCAGCTCCGTTTCGATTGACCACCATCCTAACGAACCGTAGCAAACCAAGGACGCACCGATGGCCATCGTCTTGTTTGTTTTTCCTCGGCCACGGCTCGTTGGTGTTTGCGCCTCAGGTTGCACCATTTTCCCGAAAATGGGTAAAATGTTTTATTGTTGTGTAAATTGTTCTTCCCACTAACTGCTCTCGCCAAGAAGATTTCAAGGACTTTCGGGCTCACTCTTTCGATTCGTGTTGCGTTTTGTTTGTCTCACAAACAGGCCAACCCCTGACAACAACCCTTGTGTTCTTCTGCCTTGAAAATGCCATGGCCATGTTGGAAAGATGGCACCTTTCTTTCGACATCTTACTTTTCAAACCGCGCTTAAAATGGCAAAAGAAAGGCCTTTCCGTTTTTACCGTTTTTTTGTTAGCAGCTTCGGCGGATAGAATTGCTCAATCGTTTGGAATTGGCTTGGGATGTTTGGCTTTTGCCGTTGTTGCCCTGGGATGAGCGATTGACGAAGGTGGCTTTGGCTGTCCGTCTTCGTTTACGAACCGGAACAAGGGGCTAATTTATTGGGAAATATTTTTCGTACATTGGGTGGATTTTACACTTCCGTGAAACGATGTCTATTTTTATTTCCGAAATAACCTTTTTGGAAGACTTCATTGTGATGCAGGCAGCACTTTGTTGGAACTTAATGGTATATTTCACAACTTAAAGTCTGTTGACTCTAGAATGAGTGTGCCGGAAAATTAACTTCTCAAAATGAAATCAATTTATATTAACATATCTGCATTTATTGCAAACCATTCCATTCTAATGCACTTTTTTCTTGTGGGATAAGCCATTACAAACTATTTTACGAAAGTTCAAAACAAAAGTATTTGCAAAAGCGGTGCAAAACAACCGGCGCAAAACCGGCAAAATCAACCACAGCCGTAAACTTTTCGGTGCGAAATTCAATCCCCAGATGCCGGTGTGACTGTAAGAAAAATCCCCATTCATTCATCCTGACGGACCCGGTACGCTGGGAACTCACTTTTGATGTATTTGCACAACAAATCGTGTCCTTTCGCGCACATTCCGTCCACGGGCAAGTTGACCACCGATTGAATCGCGAAAAGTTGTATATTTTTTCCTATTTTCAGCCCTTCACTCTTCCTCCCTCTTACTTCCTTCGGCTGCACCCCCCCCCAAAAACAGGACACGGTTCTATTTGTCGAGCAAGTAGAGAGTTTTATTACCCGTCGAAAAAAGTTTGCCCACAATTTCGAGTCCCTTCTTTTATGCGCTAGCCAGTTGGCGAGTGTTGTGAGTTTTGCTGAAAGTTTCGGTTTTCTTTTATTAGCGCGACGGAAGTGAAAGAAAAGTTGTTTTCCTTCGGTCCAATCATTGTGGTCGCGGGGAAGAGATGGTCACCAGGCACCTTTGTTTTTTTTTCGTTTTTGCTCCCCTTTGGTATGAAGCACAAGAAGTTTCACCTAACCACAAACCTTAGGGCTCCAGCATTGGGTGGTTGAAGGGCGCAATGGAACGTACACAATAAAACGCTTCTTCGACGCCGGGACAACAAAACAATTCCGAAGAAGCAACTTCTTTGTGGGTGAGGGTGGAAGGGGGAGGGAACAGGCCAATCAGTAAAGGGAATCAGGGGACAATTTACTTGATGTTCATTAGCGGACGAGAGTAATTTAATCGAAACAAACTCAAGGAAAGCTCCCTTTTTCCTCCATTCGCCTTTAAGACGGCCGTTCAAGTGAACGTTCGGGAGATATTAAAGGACACCGTCAAGGAAAATGTCATCATTGTCGGGTGCTTTTTGGGAAAATTTCACTGTCGTTGTTGTTTGTCGTACAAGCGCGTCCTCTAAATCGTCCTTCCGTACCCCCTACCCATCCCACCCAACACGTCCCATCTTCATTGTCAAATAATTGCTTCCGGTAGACAGGACAGCGCTTGATCCTATTTGCCGTACCAGCGAACCACTTTGGGCCATGGCTGGTTTCGGAAAGTTTCGGAGATTAGAAAACTCGAATCAAGCATCAGCATCAGTCATCACCGAGGGGGTACTTTTTTTTCTCGTTCCCTCGCTATTTCCCCCTTTTTGCAATTGCTTCCCCGCTGTGCCATGCGAAGATGAAGATCTTTTGCGCCGGGAGGTACACTGGCGAGGCAATTTAATTGCGCTTCAAAATGTGACAACAAACCCATCTCGATTTCTAGCATTTTTTTCACCTCCAGAGGAGGAAGTGGACAGGAGCAGGGAGGGGGGAATAAAATCCATCCCGAGCTGGTTAAGTTGGTTGGAAAATTATCTCTTCAGTTGGGTTCGTGCAGTACCAGCGTAGAGGAGAATTTAGTGAGTGAGATTTGAAATATTGCCACACGCAGCAGGAGATCAGGATGAGGACATTCAAGGCTGCATAGGGTAAGGGGACCCATTCGCCCTGTGTATACACGTGTGTATGCATCCGGGCATTCTTTTGAAGGTTCGTACCAGTTGCGGGACAATTTTTCATCCTATCTGCCGTCGCCATTTAGCGTTGTGCGAGCGGTGCTTAATGTAAAGCCCAACACAACTGGGCTGGGAAGCGGCTCGCCGTTAGATAGGATCAGCATTCAATGCACAAACCGTACGACAATGAAACGGTAATGCGCTTTACCGTACCGTACAGTGCAGACAATTTATGACTTATTTTGACCACCGAACCGTGGGCCCGGGTTGGGTTGGGTTTGGTTTGTTGTTGTGTGTCCAATGGTCGGTTGATCTTTTGTTTAACGGGATTTGAGTGGTTGATAAGTCAATTGGTTCTGTGTGAACCATATGTGGAACGATTCCATCGTCAAAAAACAATGCCAATGCCTGAGCACATCAATGATTATCGTCACTTTAATGGTGATCAGACGAGCATTCATGAGTGCTCGTTATGTTTTATTTAATTTCTATGAATCCCGGTTGAAAAATGTATGTCCATTGGACCAGATGCTATAAAATAATGATGCTGTTTGAAAGCATTAAATATCGCATCACTTCCATATCTGCAATGGGAACCGACCATACACCTACTCTTGATGAACATAATTTGCATCTTATTAAACAAATCGCTCACTTACGTGACAGTGTCTGCAAAACCCTTTGCCTTGGGCCATGTTCATCTCCATCAGACAGCACACAAATGGGTCCCTTCGTCCCGCAGTAATCTTCCTTCATTCGTACGCAACATCACCCGAGCATCAAAATGGAAAGTTCTCTGTACGAACACTCCGGAACACGGCACATGACACGAGCATTTTACACGCCTTTCACCCGTGCGATAAACGGGCGCCAGCTCAACACCATCTATCTCCCTTTTGCTGAGACCCGATACTAAGTGCAACATCCGTCGTGTGAAGATTCTGTACAGGACAGAAGCGAAGCGAAAGGAACAACGTCACATACCTCCCCCCGAACGAAAAGGGGACAACGAATTCGCTCCAGACGCATCGTCGACGTTGACATCTTCCCCAAACGACGTCGACGACGCGCACAACATGACGAAAAACCACCCAATCATCTGTCATAAGAAGATTATTATGATTGTAATTTCCGGCACGTGCTGCCGTTAAGCGTTATGGGCAAGTTGACGGTTAGCTCTCTGGCTGGCTGGCTGGCTGGCTGGAAAATACGGGCCACCGGGCCCGTGCAACGGCGTGCCAAGCGAAGGGTTTGCTGGCTACAAACGGATGCGGATAAAGAACCATAAATTGCATCTTAAGTAAGTGATGGCCGGGGATGTGACTGGTGTCGCCGTATCGGGGCGTTGTACTGCAGCGGCCGTATTTGCACAATCAGCAGTAGTTGCTTCCTTTCGTACCACTGGGCACGCTGGGTAGGTGTAGATAAGATGCATCTTAGTCGATGAATTAAGGCTTTGAAAAGTTTGTGTCGATTCATCACATACCTCATGCAGAGCTGAGCGAAAGTGGAAAACCCGTCAGATTATCCGACCGTGATGAGGGCTCTGTCACGTTACCAGTGGGATGTTACATTTACTCAACAATCTAATTTGGGGACCGGTAGGGCTTTACCATTTTTTTTTATGAATTACAATTTAACAAATGCAGGACATTAATTTTGATAAATTGCTGCTATAAAAATTCCTTAATCGTTGCTTATCAACATCGCACCGGGATATTAATTCTAATGAAACTCCTTCCCCCTCTAGGGCTTATAGTGGAAGAACCTACATCGGTGTTTGTTTTGTGTTTTTGAAAGGAACTTGCCCTGCACTGACAATTGACCTTTTCCGACGCACTTAATGCACGGTCAAAGAGCCTTCCACAATTTCACGTGGGTTAAAGAGCTGCTGGTCAAGGCGCTCGAGATGGAGGGCCTTGAGTGGGGCCTCTTGTTCGAATGGGCTAATTCGATTGTTTAGTATGCAAGTTGCTTTTCCGGGTGCGCTATTGATTAATGTTATCACAAATCATAATGTTACGCTGATGGACCATTATTTATGGTTTATTGGTTCAATTGTCCTCTCAACTATCGACCTTTTTTGGGTAAAAGATCTTGCAGTAGGTAACTACATTAATTTCGGTATTTAAAAAACCTTAAATCTTATTATAAAAGTATTATTGCATAAAGGGATGCCAACATAAATGCAACCTCATTCAACTGGCGTCTCAAGAGCAGCGATTCATCCTTTTTCTCCTTTCGTAGAGCATCGAAATCACGTCTTCACCAGACTTTTGCCAGCAGCAAATCCAGAACCTTCCCAAGCGCGATTGACAGTTATTCGTTATTCTTCCATCATCGTCCACCTACGGCTCGGAGACGGCGCAAAGATTAAGCTTACGGGTTTTGTATGCTAATGGATGTTTGACGGATCCGTCCCGATTTACTTGCCTCCCGGGTTCCGCGCTGGGAAGCGTTTCGTTGGGGCGCGAAACGTTCGTTCGCTTGATATGATTTTCCCGCCAGTCCAGTTCCGTCCCGGTTTTGGAAGCGGTTTTGTCTGGCCAGTGTGGGTACCCGCAAACCCTGGGCCGTGGGCAGGAAAATGCCTTCCCAAATAAGGACAAACCAAAGCGCCCAAGAAACGTGCTGAAGAGCGTACGAAACTGGTTGAAAGCCCGCTGGACAGAATTTAAATATAATGCTCAAAGAAGCCTACCCGATCGAAAGGCGAAGCGAAGGGGACACAGCATCCAAGAAGACACACGACACTGCGGAGGCACGAACAAAACGCAAACAAACTACATGGGTACAGTTGTGGGGCAGAGAAAAAAAAACAAACAAAGTGGTGGCCAGCCAGAAGGGTGGATCGTGGATGCGCATCAGGGATGCTGGCGAAAAATTGATGATGAACCATTGATTGGATTTATGCTTCCGCTTGGAGCAAGGCATTTTTCATGTGGCCTTTGTTTGGCCACACAAAACACGAACCGATCGCGACTCACTTTGCATACTGGAAATGGGAAAAGCTGCTTTCGGGGTGCAAAGTGAACCGAGCTAACCTTATTTCCCTCTTGTTTTTTTCTCTCTCTCTCTCTTTGCCTCGGTTGGAACTCTCAATCTGAACTGGGAATTGAAAATTCGCACCACTTTCAGTTCCGATCTGGCATCGCTTGTGATTGACAGTATCCATGTGGGTGCGTGCGTCTGCTGTTTGTTTTCGTTTTCTTCTGGAGGTTTGGGGGATTTTTAAAAGTGGATTTCGTGCCATTTTGATGTCGCTTCTGTTGGCACTTCAAGTCACCGCCAGTTGCGATCACAAAATGGTTCGCGTATGAAAAGAATAGCGTCGAAGTCAATCAAGTGGCTTTTTTCCCGAACACTATTTTCCTTGAAGGATGATGGAGGAGTAATGGGAAGAAGAGGAGGGATGGGAGTTCTTGGAACGTGGCGAAAAATGTTTGATGTTTGAATTGTTTTGTTGTGATAAACGGTTTTCGATTGATAGCAAAAGGAAGCTATTTAGAGAAGAAAAACATATATGTTTACGGTGGCTTATTAAGGCTGGTTGACAGCTTCACCAAACAAACTATCAATAGAATGCAAAACCAAGCAAAACAACTTGAAAACACGCTAGCCTAATGTTATTCGAAGAATTTTCACATCAAAGCATCTAACGCCATATGAGAATTGAATTTTTGCAAAGCAAAATCTATTCCATCCGGGATCTATTCCCTTTCAACGATGCTACCCGGCTGGCAAACGTTTGCCCACGCCAATGGACGTTCCGCAATTTATGCAACTGACCTCGAAGTTTTGATTGATATTCATGAAATTATGCAAACCCAAACAACGCTCGGAGCGTTCGTGAGGACATACGACTCAGTTCATCCTTCCATCATCAATCAGACACCCGGAAGGTACGAAATCCCTTCGGTGGCATCGTGATCAAAAGAGCTAGACCACGGAGTTCGGTACTATCAGCTCACGCCTGCTGACATGCTGCTAGCGATTGGACAGCCGACGGACGGAGACAAACGATCCCGCGGCACTCCCAGGTTCCGGGATGCACCTCATCGTGCCGGGGGATGCCGGACCATATGTTGATCTTTTCCTTTTCTTCGGTGACTCTTCTGACCGTATCTGCTTCTTGCCGCTGCCATGGTCTTCTGGTTCTTTTTAATCACTTCGGAAGCCAAGAACTTATGCAAATATGTTTGCATTGTTGTGCTCGAGCTCGAGTGGATTGGCAACGGCAATGGGGAATGTGTGTACAAGAAGGACCATACAAAGATGCCTACGCTCATACCCGGCCAGGGTGTTTTGTTTGCTTCAGGTTTGCCAAACGCTCCCTGTGTGGAGAAAGTCAATCGAGACATACTTGCCTCCTTCCTGATGGACAGTTTCCTTAACCAGAAGGAGTGGAAGATATGGAGCTGTGTTGTCGGACTGCAAGATTCAAATAACGAGTTTTTATTTACTTTAAAATTTCTACCTTGATCTTAAAGAAATGCAAGGCATCTCATATTATTCACCTTCGAGATGAATTATTTAAACGTAAAACAATGTTCCTAATGCTTCAGGAATTATTTGAAGACCAAATCACACTCATCGTCTCACAAACAACAAAGAGTCTTCTCACCCGAATAACAACAAACTGGTGACTGAGGAATTTTTCCGGTCCCCGTTGGCTTCGTTCACACCGCTTATTACGCAATCAATTTTTCCACCCAAATCCAGAGATCATCTGTTTGTGCGTGTCTCTTCACAAATCATTACGACCGTTCGCTGTGGCCGTGTGGCCGGGTGCTCCGAAATGCATTAAAAATAATTTATTGGCTCGGAAAACCCCCTTAACGGCCATCGTTGGCTCCAGCGGTTATCATCATCATCATCATCATCATCATCATCAGCTTCATGAGCGCCTCTCCATCGCTTTAATGGCTATCAGATTTCTTCGTTGGGTTTTTTTTGTGTGTGGACTAGACAAACAAAGGTGACTCTTGACGGTGCAAAGAGAAAACTCACTGATACAGATACTTTGTAGAAGAATGTTTCATAGTCGGAAAACTGGTGGACTTTATGTGACTGCCTCTATCATCGTGTGGCGTCCGTACTGCGGAGGACCATTCTGATGATTCATTTAACTGAAATTAACTGCAATTATGAAAAATGATGGCTGGTGTTTGCGGGTGGCTCATGTCTAGAGACAAATAGAATCACTGCTGCCTGCTGCTAATGGGCCGACAGGCGTGATATAGGGGGAGACGTTTAGGCAAACACGTTTATTTCCATCCACCATCAGTTCATCAGTGCTGTGTTGAATTCCTTAAACCTACCGAATGATTAGTTGGAAAACGTTTGACTCGACGACCGGTGAAAAAAAATTGCTTCCCACCGGTGGGTGCAAACGTGATGCGATCAAGTATTCCACCCACACAGCACCGCTAATTCCATCTAAAAAAAAAACAACATTTTCCACGTTCCACGTACCGGTCCCAATCGATCTGATCGGATGAAGCGCAATTTTCTTCACATTTTTCTTGCCCGTACGCGATGTTGCCTTCACTCGCCTGGTGAGTACAATCGGGCAGGATCTATTTGTGCAGGTTGCAGTTTTACCTTCCCGTTTGGATAACGTAAAATCTTCCCATTTTCCACTGACATCAGCAATATGTTAGTTCATTCCGGGACGATCTATTCCGCTAATGTTGGAACCCATTTTCGTTCGAATTTTTGCTAAACTTGCTTTCCTGTTTCGTTGAGCAATGAGGGTGAGGAAGTGGCGCGGGCAGAATAGAGACAGCAAGCACAAGAAACTTTGCCCCCCAGGTGCATTGGCGAGTGGGTTTCTTAGACGATTGCCAATCGGTATGCACTGACTGGCACATTCCCGTGCAGTTCGTTTGAGAAATGACAAGGTGGTGGCAAGCAGACAAAAAAAAGCGGAACCAACTTTCAGAATGGTTTGGGAGGACGAATTATTGAACGCGTATTATTATTATTCCACATGGAAACATGGAATCGAAAGAACGAAACGATGTTGAAATGCTATTAACTGCTCAGCAAGTTTCGAGTCTTTTAGACGATTTTTCCGAAATTGGGTGATAGTCATCGTAGTCCCTTTCATATTGCACTATCAGTAGATTTAAGAGCTGAAGGTAATGGTAATGGTTTGTTTTAAAGACGGTAAAACGGTGACATCTGTCATTTCAAGTCTCCTTAAGGTAGTGTCTCTCAAAAATAGTAAGTGTCTCTAGAATGAACATTTTTGATAGTCCCTTAATTTTCAATACAATACAAACATGTGTTTTTGTAACTTTTAATAAAAAAATAAACATCAGAATTTTATTCCCTGTTACGTTCAACTGAATTCGGAGTAAATTCTGCTCGGAGTATGTATACTCTAATTAAAATAAATTAAAACTTATTCCAAGTCTTCGGTTTCCAGCAATGACAAACGCTCAAAACACTTCTTTTTGATCTTATGATCCTTTCGATTCAAAGACATTTCAGCCATTATTGGGTATATCCAGCGAACACGAAGTTCCTTACAATGTAAAACTTCAATAATCCTATATGGAGCCTGTAATATTACGAACCATGAAGAGATATTACATGACTGATTTTTTGTAGAAGGTAAAACTGG
Source organism: Anopheles moucheti (assembly GCF_943734755.1). NCBI lineage: Eukaryota > Metazoa > Arthropoda > Insecta > Diptera > Culicidae > Anopheles > Anopheles moucheti. Next base: position 9,296,096 of record NC_069141.1, on the reverse strand, counting down.
TAAAATTGTCGAATAAAATTTTACCGAAGTAGGATATTTACATCAGTCGAAGTGTAACAGGATTCGTCACTAGCTGACAAGGAAGAAAAAATCGCTAAAATCAACCCACTGCTCGATACATTTGTCACAAATATACCAAAGAATAATCCAAACTGTTAGCAGTACGCTGATAAAGCGTCCCGCACAAATACTTTTAATAGAAAAATAATGTCCGTAATCCTCCAAAGGGAACTATTTTCCCTTCGGTCCCGTCACATTTCTCATGACTATTGATGCTGGTTAGCAAACATCCCTGCGCGTAGCACAAAAGAGGGAAATACAGACATTTCTAGCCGATAGTAAACCGTCCAGGATTAAGTAAAGGCGAGAAACAAAAACCTTAGGGTGCGAAGGGAAAAAAACCCATCAAGGGTAAAACATACCCCCGGAAACACTTTATTTGTAGTGTTCGGCTTGCTTGGTGCCACCAAAACGGGACGGTTCAAGTTTTCTCTTGCGTTTGGCACACAGACACAGACATTGGCACACAGTATCCCAAGAGAAGAAGCGAATCTTATCAAATATTCATGAAGTAATTGTCTGGTTTTATCAGTTATCCTTCCTTCATCGTCCTTCATCGTCGGGATAGGAAAGAAAAAACCTTCGAGGGTGCAATTTTCGCACCAGCAGATCCTTGGTGTTTGACGTAAACTGCTTGTCTGCTTTCGTTTTTTTTTCCTTTTGGTAAGCGTTGGTTGCTGGAAGGCAGCAACCAAGTGGATCATGTATAATCGTGTCACTTCACTATCACACCATGTTTCTTGTTGTCGGTAGCAAAACGGTATCAGTGGCAATAACGCCTTAAGATATCTTTGGACTGGTTATGTCTTGGATTCTCTTGTCTTTGTACAAGTTTTATCTCACAGAGGGATTGGAGTGAGGAAAACTCATTTAAAACTATCAAACATATTACGTAATTGTATAAAACAGCCCAAAGCAGGAGACAACTATTCTCACGTACCACAACAACTGCACCACACGTGACACATGAGGTAACTCGACAATGACTCCCGTAGCGACAACGGCAACCGGAAAAGCCTTCCCAAAAGTCATCGGTAAAGTCAAGCGTGAAACAATTGCCATAAATTAAGCCTTTCCTCCATTCGCGGTTCACCTCACCTGAAGCACGCAAGACACCGGCGGCCGGTGAGTTAAACAAACGACCGGAATCACACTGACTGGCGGGATTGAATTCAGATCGGACGCCTTCCATCCCCCCCAACGGGCTGAACTCGGTCTGTGATGAGCATTTTGTTAAAGTTTATTATCATTTTTGTGCACGGTGCGAAGTGTATTGCATCTGGTGCGCACAATGCGCTTCCACTTCCGGGCGTTTCGGCGATCGGAAAACGGAACGCACCAACTAACAAGGCATTTCCTATTTAATGCCATTTTCATCCCACGCGTTAACGTTTTGGGGTTGCTGGTTTTGGGCAGCCTGGTTTGGGTGCAGTAAATTTATGTGTTTTAATAATACTGCGGGAAGGTGCTTTTAATGTGATCTCTCTCGATTGGTAGGAATGGTAGTAGCGAGTGGTTTCCCCGTGGCGTTCAGCAATTCTTTGTCACCGTTGGGGGGAAGCATTTGTTTGTAAACATTGAGACTAATTTAATGCACTTTAAAGCCACCCGGTTGCTTCTTTAATATATGTGCCCGAAAAATCGCACAATTTATTCCCTATTTTCGATAGATTTCGGTATGCAATTAGAGCTGTGACGAAAGACTAAGAAGCATGAAGCTCTTGCAGTTCTTTGAAAAGAACTAACGAACTGAGTTGGTTATAGAATGGTTATAGGACAGTGTTTTTTTCATAAAACTAAACAAAAATTCTGAATAAATGTTGTAAATATGAGAAAAAACTGAGCTAGTTCACCCGAAGAACCGCCCCCAAATATTATAAAGAACTGAACTAGTTCGTTTAAAGAACTTCATGTCGGTATATGTATTGCAATACAAAAATGAGAAAGAACTGAACTAGTTCACTCGAAGAAACGTGTGCCGCTTTTAGTCATATAGAAATGACAAATTACTGAACTATTTCGCTCAAAATAATCCACTGATTTGGGACGTGAATCAGAAGATTTGTGACTGGATTTTAAAGTGATGCAGTGTTGGATAAAGCAAAATTTTTTATAATATAATACAAAACGAAAAAAAACCATGGTTCTTTTTTCAGAAAGAACTGGGTCGTTCTCGTTCACCAAAAAGAACCGTAGCGAAACTTCACGTGTGTGGCATCATGTCAACGATACACGCAAACAACATTGAATTAATTGAACACATGCAGTTGAAGTTATCTTGCGCCCATAAAACCATTCACTAATTGCCTCAATGCGATCAATGCACCAACGAACAAGTTCACAGCAAAAGTATCAAAAGAAATGGATTTTCACGGATATTCTGAACCATGTTCCAGACAAACCCACTAGCATCGTTTGAAATGTTTTTAATAAACCAAAAAAAAAACACCTACCAAACGAGCTTAAATATACGATACGAACCCAATCGTGTGCTTTAACGAAACCGATAATGAAAGTACGACAGACACGAGAATGCTACAGTTCATCGGAAAGAAACGAACCCGGTAGTAGCCAAACCACATGTTTGTCGATTTGACTCATTATATTCGTCCCACCAGACCGGTGCCATGAGAAGGTGGAAAAGCTACGAGCGAAAAACCTCACCATAATTGCCACCTCCCGTTTCTCCTACGGGGTTTTTCCCCGTTTCAGAATTTCCATCCACTTCCGACGATCGACGAAATAGCAAATGGTAAAGTTTTCCCATTTAATGTATGGTTCGGCGCGGCCCATTTTGTCACACTATTTTGTTGTTGTTTTGCGTTGGCTTCGAATTCGATTTTCATTCCTCGCCGGGTGTGTGTGTGTTTGTTTTTTTGTTCGCATCGCAAGAGAAAATCTATTTCCATATCAAGCGGTGTACACGCCGGGTGTAAGGGCGGTTGGTTGAGCTGGTTTAATGTATCCAATCATTATCGATGCTATCAATACACTTTTACCACACCACCATTATCATCGTCGTGGTTGCTACCGACCAATGAAGGGAAATTTGTAAACTATCCCAAACGGGCACCGGTGTGCCGGTAGTTGCAATCCTCGTGCGAGCTACCGACGTGGGTTTGGTCATATATTTTGTAAACATTTGCACCACCCAAAACACGCCAATACTATACGCACACACTCACACAGAAAAATGCATGTTTGGGAGGCGTAATTTTATTATCCTTATTATTGCGTTATTATGCGATCGGTGAAATATTTCGCTCGTCCTGTTTTTCACATCGCCCTCGCCACTACTGCAGCGGTCAGCATGTATCGCTTGGTACAGTGCATCATCAAATTCGATTACCATGTGCTACATCAGTGTCATTCTAGCGCCCAGTGGTCAGGGTGTTGCACTAAAGGTGCAATCAACTCGGAACAAGCCCTCACATACCCATCGGATGCGCTGGAAAAGCCGATAAAATTGAGTTGATTTTCATCGCCAGCGTTGGAAGCTTTGCAAGGTGCGAAAAGAAAACAAACATGCCCAAACCGCAACCTCATGTGTAACCTTTATCGTACCAAAGCCAACCATCCGAAAACGACATCGAAACGGAAATTTAGGTGCGCGAGCTTGTGGCGCACAAAATGTCCATTTGGTAAGGGCTGAAGTTTGAAATCATGTATGATCTCAACCCCTTTCAAGGGGTACGTACCGTGTATGGCCGTGTATCCCCCATTTTCAGGAACCATAATTAAATACATGTTGCGATTTGATTTAATTTCGCCACCGCCTGTGTCGTTCTTCTTGCGACAAAACTCCGAAACCGGGTATCGAATGTCGGCACCGGAAACAGGATTAACCTCGTACAAAAGCATATCATTATGCGTGTGTCCGTCCGTTTTTCTGACCGGGTGTTTTTGCAGGGAAAGGATGTCCCCACACACTAGCCCCACTTTGATGATGATGATGATGATGATGATGGTTATTTTGGGGACAGGATCTATTTTGGGGGGATTATGGCACTCCCACTCTCGGGATGCTCAGGAAATTGATTCCACTTGGAAAAACGATCCCTGGATCCCGGCGCGAAAGGATGCTTTCTGACTGGGGCTAACAAAACAAAACCAAAAAAAGGGACAACGTTGTGTCGTCGCTGTGTACGTCGAGCGACATCCGAACGCCAGCAACTGGCAATTAATGAATACACACTCGCACTTGGTGAGTGGTTTTACGTAAGCAGATGATGCTGCCGGTGTTTGAAGCCATTTGATGTGGGCAATCGGGTTTAATATCAAACATATGCTTTACGAAAGATAAGGGAAAACAGTGATGACTAAAGACCCTTTTGCACACACTTTCTTGCAGAATTTCAGGAGCAATAAAATATTATTAAAGAAAGAATTCAATATGGTTGTTTAAAAATCGCATTGTGCTGCGTGAAATTGAACCATGAAGTGATGCTGCCAAAACATACAGTTAAGCTTTTTTCCCAAAACAGTGTCAATTCAACTTCCACTGGTCCAAGCATCTTAAACTATTAATCTTTCCGGCATAAGTCCTAAGGTTCTCTTTTTAGTGTAGGACTTTTTCAGGACTTTTACTTTAAAACTCCTCTTAAATCTTAGAGAACTCCAAATATAGCAGTCCTATTGAAATCCTATAAGATTCCAATAGTACTGTATCCTAGAGCAGTCCTAACGAACTACAGTAGAAGCAGAATATCTCGGACTCTGAGCTCTTGAATTTATCAGGTTTCATCACTCCTCAAAGATTCCTTGAAGCTTTGGCTCATCTCAGGACATTATGCGTTTGCTCACTTTTCTGTCTAGACTTAAGTCTATTAATTTCGCATTGGGTGCATATCTCCATCCTATTGGACAGGATGACTGAAATGTGTGTGGCATCATCTTCAAGGATAATTGAAATATAGAAAGAACTCCTTATGCTCCTAGTTTGAATCTGTAGATCAGCGATCTGATAAAACTCATCTTTGGATGATGGGCTCCCAACCCATGTGATCTATATCCCGTATAAGTTTATAGTATTTTTTTTGTAAAAACAATTCTTTTAGAAATAAAAAGGCACAAATAAGTTTTGTTTGCTTTTAGCTAAAGACAGAGATCTGTTCCAGTATTCTCATTCAGAACCGTACCAGCAGTCCTACTGCTCCAGTTCCTGGCAAATATTACTATGCTTTAAAGTGTTTCTTCAGCCGAACTGTTTCACATTCACTAATGTGTTTCCGGTGGACAAGTTTTGGGACGGTTTGGATGAAGCTCAACAGATTCCCTACCTCACGATGAAACCTTATAGGACGTTTCAGCTTTTGTTTGCCTGCCATTCTTCTAGCCAAACTCCCAAAAGCACACTTGGTGTGTGGTGAAAAGGAAACTCTCACTCTTTTCCTTCACATAATGCGTCTTGCTCGGATCACGACTGCGGGAAGATGCGCCGTCTCCCGACAACGCCAACCGATGACGAACGTGACGATGCAAATGAAAAGGGCTCTTTAGAAACTGCGCCCGCCATGGAAGCTTTTATCAAAATTACCCAACACCGCGGTTCTCGGCGTCAGGCAAGGGACTCACGAAGAGCAGCCGTTGCCCATTTGCTGCCAGATGCACACGTCCATCCCCCTGCTAAATGCATTCGAGCTGCATCGCTACGGTTGTCATTTTAGGTTCTTGCTCGCTTTGGAGCATGAAAAAAAACCTTCTGGGGCGTGCAAATATTTGTGCAAAAATATTAGTTTCAAACCGAGCCTCAGCGGGAAGAACGACCGCGGACCACGGAGGATAACGTCTGAACTAATTCTTCGTGAAGAAAGTCGAACAACCTGGTGTGATCCAGGTGAGCTAGTGGTGATATCACTAGACTAGCGTTCTACAAAAGAACATCCAACCAGTGTGGCCATATTATACCCGTTTTCCTTTAACGATGTACACGAGGCATAACCTCCGTTGCCGGACGGTATCCTCCAGCCTTGTATCCGTTCGGTTAATGTGGTTTGTTTGGAGACGTGTGAGTAAGTGTGAAGAATGGCGCATGAATTTGCATTGCATCGCAACAACCAGCACCTAAATAGACGCTCATTTGCAACTGTTATGCACCGGGACGGCTCAAAAAATGACTTCCTCACGCCGGGACGATGCGGTTGCAAATGTTGAGCAAACCGTGCCTTTCCGAAAAGCACATGCACGGCTTGAGCATTAAACACAAGAACACGTCCTTTTGTGCGGAAGCTAGTGGTGTGATTTTTTTGAGAGAGGTTTTTGCAATGTTAATCATTTAGATTACAGTCAACCAAGCTGGGGCGCGAAGGTATTAGAGCGGAATGTTCGCTGCCGTTTTCGGAGCTCATTTACCAATGGCGCTGCATTAATGCGTGTTGCTCATTAACGCTCATTGCTTCCGTTAAAAGAATCACCTGCATGACAGTCGCCATGCATGGGTGCATTGTTTGAAAACGAGCGAGTATATATTTAAATATGCATCCATTAGGACACATTCGTCGCTGAAACGTCTCCATGTTTTGTGACTCCTTGAGTAACTTGCATTCGAAAATTTTGGACAAAAGTTCACCCAAAGTGTCCTGGTTGTCTATTGCTCGTGCATATTTTTCTATTTTCACCACTTATTTACGGAGGGAAACTCCATTCCCTTTTAACAAAAAAAAACAAGCCGATCTATAGGATTGAAGTTAGAAACTAAAACTATCCTCACACTTGACACCAGCCACTTCTCGTTGCTATTTGCTTGAATAGGGAAGTTCGAAAAAAAAGGCAGGACGGACACTTTTCACCCACTCCGATTGCCGTCTGACTGACGTTGACATTTTAACCACTAGCGAAAAAGCTCGTGGTGCTGTGGATCTTCCACCGTTCAGCTAGTGGATGTATCGCATTCAAATTTTTGTGCGCTTTCGATGGCTGTGCCTAGGACCGGGATGCTAAACTGCAACTTTCAGCGTAGAAACATAAAAAAAAAACAAAATAAAACATTGAGTCCACATTAAACAGCTCCGGGAACGAACTCGAGCATCAAAAGCAAAGTGCAAAATAAACGCTTCAAGACTGGGAAACATTCTCGGTGGCATAGAAAAACGATTCGCCTCAGTGTGACAGACGTGGGCTCGGCTGGAGAATGTTGGTCAGTAGTAGCTTTCTTTTCAGTGGTAGCTCGTTCTAATGTCACGCTTTGTTGGTTTTTTTTTAAAGGAAATTTCCGTCTTTGAAGTTGGGCAGCAAGAAAAGTAACTACAGATGGGTTTTAAAGAGATGCACACATATTAAAGACTTAAATTATTTTAAAGGTAGCGAAGTTTATTTTTCATCAGCAAACTCAACACATGCATGTTCTAGTCATTTTTATAGCTTATCGATGCTTCAATGCCGATCGATCGTCATATTGCAGCAGCATTAAAAGCAATAGGCAAGAGCAAGGGGTACATCTAGAACAGGCTATAGAACAGCTCCAGCTCGAGTCGGCATGCATTATTTGCTACACATAAACGCCATCGATGGTCCCTCGCGTGTGCAACGGTGCATTTAACTTATTAGCTTTATTAAACCACTACAACTTTACGGAGGGCGAATTCTCCTCCTACGTACCACCGCCCAGTAGGGGGTACAAATGGAAAATGCTTTGCTAATTGATCGATCATTCGCAATATATCAAATCATTGCCAATTCTGCTTCCGTTCGCTCTTTATAGGCCCCACGAGGAAGACGACGAACCCAACACCGACTGCGAGACTGGTACCATTTTGCCTCCTAACAGCGGAACGGATGGAAGGCAGGATTTGTGCATAACAAAACGCACACAAGCTCTGGTGTGGTGCTATCGGGAGGCTTTTTTTTACCTCCCTGAGCAAACCGATGGCGACGGTCCGATACGGACGTGCACATGCAAGCCACCAACGCCACACGTACTATGCCACTACTACTAGGGGACTACTAGAGCGATTCCAAATGACGATTGTGTCATTGTATTAAGGGATGGCGCTTTTAAACCCAACGGCAATGCCTGCATCAATGACGAGAACAAATGTCGTTTCCGTTGAAGCGCCACTAAGCAGTCGAACGAATCGGTTTCACTTTTTACCCATTCCGTTCTTTTTTTTTTATTGAACGACCAAAGTCAAACTCGCAATGCGTTTCCACTCCAGGCGACGATTTACGCATCAAAGCGGGCAGTTTACGGCACGGCACGACTGCAAATATGCAAAATGGTGCACCCGGTGGGTAGTCACTAAAGTTAGAACGGATCCAACAGAGGCGCAATATCGGTACAGGCTGGGGGGGGTCGGTACACATCGTACTTCTTGTCGTTGATCGACATCGACAACGATTTAGCAGGCTGGCGAAAAGCCTACCCGTTTCGGTTCGGAAAAAGTACGCATGAACGTGGCAGGACCAGGCACCAGACAAAACTCACTGCACCCGTTTCGCTCACCACGGCCATAACCCCCCCTGTGTGGAATGCGGAAAACGAAACGATTCTGTTCATTAATACCAATTAAATTATAGTTTTCCCGAGATCGATATCGAACCGGTTGGCAAAAACACAACCCCAACCAGCATGTTCACTCACGCGCTCTTCAAGGTTCGGTGGCACGGCGGCTTTTGCGTGTGAATAGCGCGTGTCCTGTGTTTATTCTTCCGTCGAGTGGAAATGGCACGGGCCGGCGGAGATTGCAGGATTTAAGGTTGGTATTTGTGCAATAATTTCTGTCTTTTAGTTTCATTATTGTGGTATTCGATCGAACAACTCAACCGTTTAGTGGTGATTAGCCGTACAGTCTGGGGTTTGAATGTAGCAAAACATATTTAGTTTATTTCTCTGTCAAATTTTGTTTACTGTTAAGCCATTAAAGGAAGATATACGCCCAAGACCTTGAAATAAAATAGGAACTTCATGAGTGTTTAAAGTAAAACTGCTTTAAATTTTGGTTAGCGAATATTTTTACAAGTATACATTTTCGAGAGTGTTTGAAATAGACATTATTTAAAACATTAGTTGAGAAATTTGAGGATTTTTATTGCAGCATTCCAAAGCAAAAATAATGCATCGAGCCTGCAGCGCACCTATAAAGCTCTTTAAGCGATCCTGCAGCTCTTCTTTAGGCACTCTACCAGAGCTCCTGTAGCGCACTTGGAGATGCCTTTAAATGTTACTACATCGCTTCTATATCGCTCCATTTTGAGCTCCTGCACAGATCTTGAAACGATCTTGCCGTGCTCTTTTAGCGATCCTGCAGCGCTTTATCAGCGATCCTGCAGCACTTTCGCAGCACTCTTCAAGCACTCCTCCAGAGGTCCTGCAGCGCTCCTGGAGCATTTCGTAAAGAGTTCCTGCATCACTCCTGAAGTGATCCTGAAATGCTTCCTCATCATTAAGGCCACAACATTGGCTCCACTCAGAGCCTTCGCTTCCGATTTTTTAAATTATTTTTTTCCAGTAACTGGACTATTATACAAAACTAAATCGAACAGCGGTTTATTGATTTAAAATTGTTAGATCATAAGCTTCAACAACGGACCTAAGCTGACTTAATATTTCCATTTAAAATTAACGTAATTATACAATCAGAATAAAAATTAATTTACAGCTTGCATAAACCAGTCTTTCCAGCTTTTATTTTTCCTTACCCAGTGCACCCAAAGGTTATTAAGTAATGATGTTCAAAGCCCCCCCCCCCGTTTACCATTTCTCCTGGACAATTTGCCTTCCTTACCGACGGTCCAATAAAACTGTTTTAGTAATCTGGTGGAAGAGCTTGTACTGATACCACGCACTTGTTGTCCAACAAGCCAGGGTACCCGAGTAGTTGGAGAAAAATCATCCCTGCTCGCAAAACAACCGCTTAACCATTGCGTAAAACGAGTTCCTCCCCACACAGTGATCATGGGAATTATGTTAAAACCCCACCGGTAACGCGCAAGGTGCACCACGGGGGGAAAGGTTGGAAAATTTATGCTAAACAAAGTTCATAAATAAATAATTAAATACCACCAGCACGCCTCTCCCTCCATCGGGTGCGTTCGATCTCACAGTTACTGTTAACTGTTTTTGTTTTGCTTTTCCGTTTTTGCACCTCGATACACCATACCCTAACCGGTCCTTTCTTTTTGCACCATTCGTTCCATCGCTTACCGGCGTAAGGTGGCACCCGAAAACTGGTAGAGAAGCGAATTTTATTACACTTTCGGGCGGGTGGCGCATTTTAATGGGGTAAAGTTTTTCCGTGTTCTAGCACAAACCGACAACTATTAGACGCAGGTGGTGGAACCTATGGGCTTATGGCCACCTTCTGGTAGGTCGGCTGGTCGTGAAGGTGTGCCCAAGAACGAGCACAACATGCTGTTTTCGGTGTAAGCGCTGTAAAAAGAGTTGATTTAATGCACCGGCTTGTGCAATTACCTCTTTGCGCCACTTTCTCGATGCGCATTGGAGCATAATCTATGCCATCCACTATCCGAACCGAGCGAACAGAGGAGATTTGACTGTGATAAGTGCAAGTGCAACTGTGAATGTAGAATAAAACGCGTCGAAAAATGGGAACGCTATTTCGGTGGGTAAATATTTAAAAGAACGGTAAATAAATCTTGCCCGCTTGTTATTTACCTACCATAAGCATCCGCAGGCACAATGCACACGCTTATTTCGTGCTCTGCTTTTGCTCAAGTGCAATTGCGTGTAATGCAAAATCAACCAAATCAAAGTGAGAACGGCCTGAAGGGTTGATGCTGCTGCTACTGATGCTAGAGCACGTTCCTATGGATCATGCGGATTAATTACTATGCTGTGGGATCTTTTTTGCCGTTTTGTTTTTCGTTTACTGTGTGCGTACGTATATTCTGGGCATATTTTATGTGTACTGGCAACGCCAAACGACATCTTTATACGGCTGGTTTCCGTTGAATAATGAGCCCGGAATGCACCCGAGTGAACCGATGGGGCCGAAATGAGTCTTCCATTACGATGTTTTCTCCCCAATTTTTCTCCGGTGCATTTACATGCAGCATCACGCAAATCAAGGGACAATGTGGCTGCTTTTCCATTCGGCAAACAAAACCCATTTTTTTAAGCTGATAAGTGGGACAAATGCAGGGTTCGCAGATGATTCACGACTAGAAAATAATGCTCAAAGATGCGTATCAGATAAAAGTTAAACGGTATAATGTGAAACAGTACGAGCATTAGGCGCTAATAAGACGCTAGCACATGAAAACACGATGACAGTAAGGAGGTATTAGTGAACTACAAACGAAAGTGTATAAACGCGCATGGCATCTTGACAGCTACTTGGTGATAGTACACATATTTACTACTTTTTTCGTAAAATAATATGAACTTACGTAAAGTTTAGTGTAGAATTATTACTTATAAATTTTTTTATCAGTAAGTTTTGTATTTCTAAAGTAAGTTGCATTGTTTTGATAAACAATGTATTGCACTATTATATGCCACAAAAGTGCAATCATTTACTTCGATCGTTTTATGCCTGATGCACTTGTGGTGTCGTCTGAAGCACACCTGACAATTTCATCTGGCAATAATCCGGTAAACCCTGTAGTGTTATTTGCACCCTTTTGCAGTTATCAGTTGCCCCAATGAGCGCTCATTATTTTATTTTCCATCGTAAGACGCCGGTTGACGTGTGCATACTAATTTGTAAAAATGTTTTTAAATGCAAGTTTTTGCTTTTGTTTCGTATGCGTTTTTTGATGTTATTGTTCAATACGGGCGTCTATTACACACAACCCACCCAACACAACACTGTCAGTAGTAAGTAGTTTTGATCAAAGGGTTTTCCATTATTTTAACCAACCTAATTGGCTCTCGTTTTTTCAACATACAGTTTTTAGTGGATCATCCGCAGCAATGTAACGCTCGCTCGTTCGGCATACCCTTAGCCAAAGGATAAAAGACCACACCATGCCCTATCCTGGTGCACAATCATCCGGCGCCATTGTTGCAACGCTTTCCTTTCCGGTGAAGTGGCTTGTCAGCGAAACATCAAACGAATTTTTGAAGCGACGTGCTTAACGTGTCGCCCAACCAGCGTGCGGACGTGGAACAATGTGCAATTTCAATCTTTCCAAAAGCGGGACAATGGTTTCGAAAACCCTTCTTTTGCAACAACAACAACAACAACAAGCACCGGATGTCAGGAGGTAAACAAAAATTATGCACAAATGCTCTCCACCGCGTGACGTTTATGCGGTTCCTTGCGTTCACTTGATCGGTCAGGAAGGGTTGGGGTGGAGCGTTTGGGAGGCGAAGGAAAATGCACTACTAACCTTGTGTCGTTCGGGAAACTGCACAACAAGATTTTTCACGTAGCATCATCAGCACCACCATGGGTAGCTCCATGCCCTCCCAATGGCCCCTACGTAAATGTGTTCTGAGGCTGGATTTCGAATGTCATGGTTTCACTGGGATGATACACTTTTTTTTCGATGGGAAACTGCAACATCATCATAATAACGCAGACACGCGGGACGGGTGCTTCCGGTTGTGTCATCATCAGCATAACGTTCCGTCGGATTATTGGGTCTCGCGGGGAAAATGTCTCAGCAAGTAATGACAGCCGCCTGTCGACGCGCGCTCCTTTCTTTCCCAAACGGTGGGGCACGAATGTGTCAACCCAGGCCCCAAACCGTCAGTACGACAGTGATCGAGGGAAATTAAATTGCGCTAATAACACCCAAACGATGGCGATAATGCATCGCTCCGGTACGGAATAACGCACATGAATCTTTTCACCGCGACCGTGCGCACACACACTCGGGGTACTCGGGAAGGTAATGAATCCTTCCGCTCGGTTTCTCGTTAGGGATCATTTTCCTAAACCATTTAGTGCTTCTTTCTCGCCTCCAAGGCAGGGAAAACATGATGATACAATAATTGTCACCGGCATCCTAACACCACCATCAGGCGGGTGCGTATAATTATCGTTATCATCGTTATTCTTCCCTCGTTTTTTTTTTTAGCAAATACCTATCCACGGGCATAATATTCATAATCAACGTCATTGAACTTCAACCATGACTTCCGGGTTGCCTCCCTGTGCTGCAGCTGCATGCCAGGATGCTTTTAATTTCAATTTAAAATGTTGCGCTCCAGCCACAAACACGCTACGATGCGAATGGCGATGAAATATGTCCCGATTTGAGGCTTGGGGATGGGTGTGTGCGTGCAGTAGGGCAGCTGATGTGAACTTTGCCATTTTCCCGATTTATGCTCCTCGTCGGAATGCTAATTGATCATTCATCAAATGCAACCATCACCATCAGTGTGATTTTCTATTCGCCAATGGTGATTGCTTTCCAGGAAAAACATTGCACTAAGTGTTTGGTGTTGGAAAGATGGAAAATGGGAAAGATGTCAAAACTGATTTATTACTATCTTATATCTACCCTTTTGCGGAATCCATTTAATTTCGAATCCTTCATTGGTTTTTATGAGTAGTAAGTGTAGGTGGCAAAAATGCATTCAATGGCTTCCATTGTAATTCCGCGTGGAAAACAATACAAAAACTGATTAAAGCTACTCTCGTCATTTCTTTTACTTGCATTCTCTCTTTCTGTTACTCTCTCTCTCTGAATGAAGTATGTTGAAGTATGTATGGAAATGAAGTATGTTTTCATTTCCACATTTTCCGCTTTGTTTACAATTGCAACCTTGAACTGGCACATGCTGTCAGTTGAGCTCAATTATTTATGCTGTCAGTTTCTAAGGGAGCTTTCTACTGATGAACCCAAACGATAGGTAAAAGGAAACTGTGGTTTGTTTTTTTTATGTATTTAAATACAGTATCCTTATTTGACATACAACTGATATGCTGGCTTATTTTAGCCTGACCGTTACTAAATTTATTTACTTTAACTGTTCATAATGTTAAGGAAGCTGTTATGGAAGAACAACAAATATTAATCAGTTTTTAAAATAAATTAACATCTTTGAAGTGTGAACTAATTAAAATTAATTAATAAGTCAGATATTTTATCGATGTTAGGAAATAACAATTGTAAATTAACACATACAAATGGTTTAACGTTGGATATTTATTTGTGGGTGGAAAATATTAAAATTTGTAGAAAAATATTATATTGTTAGACTTAAGGCCAAAGAATGCGTCCTCCTGAAAACTGACAGCTTTGTTATATTAGGTTTCAATACAATTTTTAAATGTATGTACTAATTAATCAATTGCAAACGATAAACTTGACCTCGACATCCCATTTTGATATAATTCTCATTAGTTTTCATTTCATAGTTGATTAGACAACTTTTTTTTAGTATAAACTACACATTCGACATAAAACATTCTTCTGTTTTTTACGACTAATACACACGACCGTAAATCCAAAACATTTCCTTCGTGAATGATGTTCGCCGGCGCGATGCTTCATTTAGTTAGTTGTGCCACGACAACTGCTGCCAGGAATTTGCCCGATTGTGGACCGCTTTCCCGAAACAAGTACAGCATTATTTCGTGCTGAATGCCAACACCATTCACCGGAAACTACACGGGAAACTAACGAACCGTGCGAACACATCACAGTCACAATCAGTGGCACCTGCTGTAACATTTGCCACCGCCACGAACCTGCCCGATCCCCGTGCCCGTCCGCGTACAGCGTACTAGACGAGACAACACTTCAGCACGCAACCACAACGACCGCACATTTCCCAATGATCATCACCATCATCATCAGGCGTCCCCATGCGAACAAGCTGCTTCGATGGTTCCAAGGACGAAAGGTGGAAAAGTGGAACGGTGGAAGTAACGGCGAAAGGTATGGCCTTTCACCTTGCAACCTTCCGTCCTTTCCGGGACGCAGGAACGTATCGATGTCAGTTCATTTTGGTTTGCGTTCAGGAAAAAGCAATTTTCCATCCTTCCTGAGTTCCGTCCGAGCGCCCAGTTTACGGAATGTTCGATGTCCGTCTCATGAGGGGCGCAAAACCCAACCCATCCGTTCTGCACGTTCCTCGAAATGAGCTCATTTTCAGTAGCTCACCAGCTCATCAGCTCCGTGCTTCTTCCGTGTTTTGCCGCGGTCCGTAGACGCACCGGAAACTGGGGAAGGAAATAAAAGTGGAAATTTTCTCCAAATCAATGCGCACCGCCTCGAGCACTTCCTTCCCAGTAAGCTTTACCCGACCGACACTCGGAATCATTTCCACGCTTCAACGCGCTGCGCTCGAGGGATGTCAAATGTTTGCCGTTCTGCTTTTTTTCCACTGCTACCAGCAAACGCTAACAGTGCAAACAGCAATTCCGTAAACTCCTGTCGCAGCGTCGGTGAAGTTGTGAGCAAAAGCAATGAAATGCCCCAGTGGGAACGTCAGCATCGCGTGCGGGGGTTGTTTTGTTAGCGTGATGAAGAAAAAAAAAATCCTTATCGAACGCGATCCGATAAACGACACTGTAAAGATTGGAGGAAAAACAAACCGAAGCGGCGAAGGAGTGTCACTCGCTGCAATGAAGGATGCTTTTTGTGGCTGTTTAGAAGCCCAACCCCTAACCAAGTACTGGGCACCATTTCTGTTTCACACCGAGCAATTTAAAACCCGAGGCAGCAATAGCTTCCAAGGCGGAGGAAACGCTTCTAATCGAAGAATATATCCTCGGTAATCGAAGATCATTAGTTTAGTGGTGTGGAAACGCAACCATTTGACAGTGGATCCACCGAGTGTTCCGGCGATAATTGGACCATGGAAAAACTGTCACCACAAATGACGCTGTACACGTTCGCGTCTTCGCTCGCATTGCGAACGTGATTTTTCACTGAAATTAACACAACACCAAACACTATTTTCCTCGTCGTTCGGGTTTTCCGGGAAATATTCATCGAATTTCCCATTTTCTCTTTGCTGCTTTAAATCGATTAAGTAACGTCACTATTAACGTCAACTGGGCTAAGTTGGTGGTGGTTGTAGATTTTTAATACGAACTTGTTGTGGAAAAATAAATTGTGTTATGCCAAAACCATGCCTTTTTTCAAAAACTGTTACCGACATTGAACAAAAAATTGTTAAAATTTTGGATAAACAAACTAAAAAGTAATCGTAAATGAATGCTAAAATTTATCTTAATTTCATGAATCTGAAAAAAAACACATGTAAAAATATTAAGAAAGTAACGCAATACACAGTTGAAATATACGTAGAAACAGAAAAACAACCCTGACTATAAGCACACGAAATAGAAATTCAAATGGAAAAGGAGTGCAAAAAAGACCAGAGGAGTGCAAAAAACGAGGATAAGGGAATTGTTCTTAAGCGCCAAGAAACAACCAGGATTCATAAAAGCTCTCTTACAACCTGAACGCTGTACGAGTAAGTCGATTTTCCGCATCCGAACCGCCTCCACGTGTAGTAAGTTCTGTGCAAGTGCTGACCCCCAAACTGGTGTCCCCGATGATTTAACAAGAAAACCGTTTTCGCGAAGTGATCTTACGCTACCGTGTAATTGTACACGTGATAACGATGACTACCGACGAAACTTCCTCCGACGTACTAAAAGCGCCGAAAACGATCGTCAAGACTAGCGGATAGACCTACCATTAGAGCTTTCTGGCCCGAAAATCCTTTCGCAGAAATATTGGCCGAACTTAACGATATTACGAAGGTCAATCCATTGAGAAAACCCTGTCGCAAGGTCGAACATCAAGTATTAACAACAGGCGCACCTGTGTTCAGCTGTCCACGCAGGTTGCCTTAAGATGAAATGAAGGAAACAAAAGCGGAATTTCTTTTTCTCGTAAAGCAAGGTCTTTGCCGACCGTCGAAAAGTAACTGGGCCCATTTCCCATTGCACATGGTTAAAAAAATCTAATGGCTCTTGGAGACCTTGTGGAGAGTACCGAAACCTTAACGCCGTAACAATTGCCGATCGTTATCCTGTTCCGAACATTTAGCACGTGAGTAACATTCTCAGTGGCGCTCTCATTTTTACATGTATCGATCTCCAGAGAGCGTGTCACCAGATACCAGTGGCGAGAGAAGATATACCGAAAATGGCTATAAAGACGCCGTTCGGCCATTACGAATTTATCTTCATGACGTTTGGCTTATGAAGTACAGGGCAAACACTGCAACGACATTTACACGCAATTTTTGGAGACCTCGATTTTTGTGTTCCCATACATAGACGAAATATGTATTGCTTCCACTAACCCTGAACAACACAAGGAACATCTCAAGATCGTATTTCAGCGTTAGCGTTTAAGCATGGTCAAAAAGCAAGTACTTACGATAGATCACGTTCCTGGCGAACAGAACAAAATCGCTGATATGTTAAGCAGTGTCGTTTAACAGGTTCAAACAGGTTCAACACTGACGCGATAGATTAAGGCGCGAGCACATGGCGAAACTGCAACGCACCGACACCGACGCACAGCACTGCTACCGGAACGAACACAACACTGTTCCGCAACACATCTGCGTTGATGCGTTGACACTGATGCGATTGATTATGCGCACATGGCGAAGCTGTAACGCACCAACACCGAAATACAACACTAGCTAAAAAACACACCGGCTAATTCAACCTTAACATTGATTGAATACGCAATCGCATCGATGCGTTTAACACTGATGCGATGGATCATAAGCAAATGGCGAAGCTGCCACGCACCAACACCGACACACAGCACTACTACCGGAACGAACACAACACTGCGACACATCTACACGCAATATTAGACCACGTGCTCCCTTGTCGCTAAGGAAGCGTATAATAGAGAATTTGCGCAACACATCACATCCGGGATTACGAGCAACAAAACACTTGATTTGATTTGCAAAGATTGCAAACACTTCGCCAAACACTATGCCTAGTATGCCACTAGTATGCCAAAAAGAAATCACTCGATACAACCATTATCCGAAACAATCACTGTCACATCACATCAATTAAAATTCGCAACATTCTGCCACGACCGCCCGAAATTGACTGAGGCACTACCGATCGTATTGTTACGATTGAGATCAACGATCAAGAGAGATAACGTAAAACAATTGATGAGCACGATAAGGTCAACACACACTCAGTACGATGACAAAAACAAGTCGTACGTACAAGCAGAATTAGGATCATGCACGCATGTGACGCTGCGTATCGATGCAGTTCGTCCCACACGCTCCCAACAACACTCTCCAGGCGCAAGAAGATTCTCTCCCGATACGCACTTTGACAGTGCCTAATGAAAAAAAGTACACGATATGGTCGCGTTGACACAACTCATCGCTACTCATCCGAACCGCCTCCGCGTGTAGTAAATTCTGAGCAAATGCTAACCCCCTAAAAAAGTATCTACAAACTCAAAACACAGATAAAAAATTTACATGTAATAACACAACAATATACTTAAGAGGAAAAATAGAAAAGGGATAACATTCCAACAAGATATCAAGAATGACATTAATGTTTGAAAGCAATATTAAACTTTGATAAAATGAACTAAAAATTCGAATAATAAAGTAGAAAAAAGACAAAAAGTAAGGGAATGAAATTAGAGTCTTTCTCTAAATCGATTTAATGAATAATTGAAATAATTTCTATTTCCATCTTTCGATCGGTCTCACTTGTTTTTTCTTTTATTTTTGTTTTGTTTTTCTGTTTTGTGCCTTCTTATTTATATTCTCACTTTACAGCTTTCCTATGTTAAAAACTCTTTCATTTTCTCATAAAATCTCTTTCATATTACATAATTCACAACGATATTGTCTCTACTGCTAGCGGCCCAGATTATCGGTTCATAATTTTAAGGGTGCTTCTGCAGTGTCCTTTTTACTGACCGTGACAGATGGTGTCATTAAACAGTCCATCGGATAGCGGCCATAAAGAGAAAATAAAGCAGCCAATCCTACCATTATCTACTCACCACTTCTCTGGATAATTTCATTCACCCGCACCTTGGATAGGAAAGGTGCGCATTGCCGAGCAGTGCATCCTCAATTCCCGTTTGCAACATCACAACAGCGCTGTGTTGTGTTCGATTTTCCAACCGTTTATCGATGGCCAACAGTATCGTCCAAGGCTAAATGTTGTGTTAGGACAATAAGGGGGGGGGAAACAAGTAGAAAAACCCATATCTAATCAACGTGCTGCTATTGTTTCTCTGTATAATTTCTCTCCCTGTTGTCACTGTTCATTGGAGGGTGAGATTTGTCCAGGGGTTTCAGTCCAGGCAACCTGCACTACAAATCGTGCACACCCTTAACGTACGGTGTGACGTAAGGATAATTTATTGAACCAATCGAATTAAAACCCAACTTTCGGCACCGACAGCCATCGTAAGGCCCTTCATCACTGGACCTCTTTTTGATAAAGATATCAAAATCAGAACTGACCCTCCTCGTTTATTCCACATTTCCTTCCGTGCGGTCCACCCAAAACCGGAGCGTCCGAAAATTTCCCAAAATATACCAAAACGCCAAACTTCAGGTGCCCTTTCAACACTCGATACGATGATAATAATAACATCACCCCACGAAAACGCACCAAACGCCGTAACACGGGGCGGACACTTCATTTCGGTCCAATTAGTTTTACCTTCAAGCTCGCTCGCTCGAAACCTAACCTAGCACAATCGTGAGTTGCATGACCTCGGGGATGAATTTACTCCGATTGAATGCCCGCAGGACGCACTTTGGAAGGATGAAGGCTAACACATACACAAGGGTTGAACGCGTTCCATCTGCACGCCAAAAGCGTACATCGTCCTGCGGCGCAGAAAGCTGCTGCTCCGTTCAGAGCGAGAGTCCCATTTTACCACTCAAATTTGTCCCTGCGGCCCACTGCCTGGTGGGGTGGCGTGGACGAGGCGAGAAAAGGATATATTTATCTGGCGTATATGTCGCCAACCCTGTTCCCGCCCGGTATGGCGTTCCAAACGCACCAAAGAAATGATGTTTATTCGGGACCACTTCAGGCCACCCTGGTCCAGTTGCACTGTTGCCCTTGTTTGGATTACGGTCACGACAAGCGGCCAAATGACCGATAAGGATGTGCGTTATATTGTCAACTCGCTTGCTCCCTCACGCGAGTGCCAGTGCCTTGCAGCTCGTATGTTGGACTAGGGCAACTTATAAGGGTTGCTCATTAGAACCCGACTAACGTCTTTCGGCTTCTGGTGCTGGGTGGAAGGGACCTGGACATGACACATTTTCATTGCGACTGCCCCAGCACCGTACGGACATTTGGCCGCTGCTATCTTTGCTGATTCATTATAGCTATTTGTCTAGCATTTATTTTTGGAGTGTCTTCAATATTGCTTCTCGCCTCGGCCTCGAAATGAATAAATGGAGAAGCAATTCCGAATGGAACCCGGCACTAGCCGGATGGAAGGGATTTAGTGGATAAGCCATACCAGTAGGAAAATGCAGATCTAATCACACACACACACAACCACGCAAAGGAACAGTCGTTTACGATAGTCTATATGTTTAATTTATCGTAGATGCACACCATTTCACCCTGCTCCAGTGTCTTCAGTGACCGTCGGGATGATGCGACCCTTTCGAGAAGGTTGCAAACAACTCATCCTGAACCGGTGGCAATTCTGTTACGGCTCACTTCCTCCCACGGAACCTCAGCCGTTTATCTCGTGTGACAACGCACTATTATTAGTAGTGTTAATGACTCCTGAAATTTGTTTCAAGGGTGCATCCTTGGAATGGAAATGTCTTGCAAGGTGGGAATGAATGTAGCTTTTGTGTGGCGGATTGCATACCTTCCGGTGTTTATCTTTGTGCATGCATCTTTGGAATACGAGTTGGGACATAGGACGGTTGAGACCGTGATAAAGGTGAAACATTAATTTTATTACATTCGCCCTTTTGTTGGTATGATAAATGATGGCCCATTCCTTATTGCTTACATAGAAAATGAGTTTTAGTTAAATTTTAACCCTATATAATCCAAATCGCACAATTACACTTATCACCTTATGAGCGATGATTCATATTGATATGAATAATTCCGAGTTTCTCAGGTGCAGTGTCAATATCTATAAAACCTTTCAGCAGGGAAAAAAATGCTGAAATGTCGAAAAAAAATAGTAATTTAAAAAGGAACGAACCAAACACATTAATCATCAACGCAGTAAATGAAGCGAATCATTTTCGCGCCATCACCCTTATTTCCTTGGTGATGGCCCACGTGTGGTTGCTATGTGTACTTTTTCAATCAATGGTGGCTGCTACTATGATTTACGACATGTGCAGAACCCCACAAACGGTGGTTGGGTGATCTGAATGTCTGACGTACAACAATACTCTAGCAAACGAACGCGCGCGCTCTATCTTTGCTGCTGCTTCATGCATGCATGTATGCACTCAGGCCGAAAGTGCATCACGGGACGATGGAAACTCCGTATAAATTTGTCATTTTTCCGCATTTTGAATATCTTTTCATACAAACATTTCCCTCGGGGATGCAGGAAAATGGCGCGGGACTAGATGCACTGGCACTTAGCCGCCATCTTTTCGGGAGCGAGTAAAAATCTGACCACAAACGACCATCTATTGGAGATGTGCTACGGGGTTGCGTCAATGGCTCCCCCTGTCTCTGGGCCATCAGTCATCGGAGTTTGTCGAGCAAAAAACGCTTGCTGGAAAATGGGAAAAATCTGTCCACCGTCAACGGGATATCAGAAGGTGGAGAGAGAGAGAGAGAGAGAGAGAGAGACAGGAAGTACCCGGTCGTTCATTATGCAGAAACCTCGGGTCTGTGGGGTAACCGGTCGTAGACTGGTATCGTTAATTTGATGTTGATTTATGATTCGATGCAAGGACCGTTGATGCTCGCGATGGATGCAACGGGTAAAGGACCTTATGCGACCGAACCGGTAGATGCAGCTCCGCTTTACGGAACTATCCCAGGAGTGGCAAGTGAGAAAACTCGTGTCAATGTACTCCTTGCACTTCTGTGGGCAAAGGATTTCAATAAAAGGATTTATAATTTTCATTTCGTTCTTTCCAGAGCAGTTCATTATCTTTCACCCCTGATGAAGGTGGCCCAACTCGTAATGGGCATCGTAATATCCACAAAGAACCTGCTGGGTTTTTCTGTTGCTGTGAAAGACGCCCGTTGCCGAGTTTACTGACAGGGATTTGAAATAAAGACAAAACAGCAAACCCAGCATTTAGCGAACCGTAGTTTTAATTTCCATTCCCTTGAACCTACGGCCCTGAATGGATTGTGTCCATTGTGTGTGCTACAAAAGATTAAGCATAACTTTGGTGCTGCTTTGCAAAGATTGCTTTTGGTGGGGCGATTGTTGGTCCGAAAAACGTGAACAGATTGGCGAGGGCTTGCACTGCGGCACTAGGAATAACTCATCGTCTTCAGCAGACCATCAGCTATTCAAACAGGACACCTTCCACCGTGGTTCAACGTGCAAAAGGTCTCGCATTAAGCAGATGTACTTTTTTAATTCCGTTTCTTCTCCTACAGCACAGCCGAGACCATTTAACTTCCGTCTGCAAGAGACAGGTTAACGTACACACACACACAAAATATATCCCGAAAGCAAGAAATTTGAATAAAAATGAGAACTCTTTTCTACAACTTATGAATATGCCATCACCACCTTCAACCACGCTGCTTAAGACCGAAAGCAGAGCTGCAAAAAGGTTGCACAACTACAGGCGCCACTTACCCGGTGCGGCGGTGTATGCATCCTTTCCGAAACAGGGATAACACTACACATTGGATGCTGACGGTCCGAGTACGAACAACGAGATTGTTCGTTAGGAATGTCTTTTGAAGTAAAAAAAAATCCCTCACCCCACCTTCCATTTTACGTTAATACGCTTCGTTTTCACGTTTGCCGTTGCGAGCCCGCATTCCCCAAGGATTTTGGCTTCGATTGCAAAATGGGTAGCCTGTTGTGCCGGTTGTAAAAAACGGGTGCATTGCTCGCACGGGAATTTTCCCTCCCTAGTATTTTTACTTGATCAATTTTCCGACCACTTTTCTGCCGGATGCAGCCACCGTGTCGTGGTCTGGTAAGCACGCGAACGAAGTCATAATTTCAAGGGCCCAAAATAATATGAATCGTATGGGAAAGATTTCCAAAAGGCGGTAAAGATGGTTTTGCATATGATCGGTGTAAAATAGCGAATGAGGGTGCTTCGTAATGCTCTCGTCAGATGAATGCATGGATGACAGTTGAATAGCACAAGCTTAGAAAATTATTTAAAATTTTTTTTTTCCATTAGTGCTTCTATTCAATTTTTTGTTTTGAAATTCAGTAACGCAAAAGAAGGAAATTTCTAGAAAAAGATGTACTCTTAAGATCATTTTAAAGATTTCCAAAGAGGAAAACTATCTCCAGTATGCAATTTTGAATGTTTGTAAACAAAATGTATGTAATAAACCTCTAAATTAGTATAAAAACAAGTACAATATGTTAGACATAGGGATTCTTTAGAAGAAAATCACGTCTAATAACATAGAAATTGTGAGAAATCTTAAGGCATTCAATACAAAAAAAATCATTCTTCAGAGCTGAATCATCAGCATCTGATGATATATTGATTCGAAATTAATAACAGATATTTCTAACATTTTGAGCTTCAACTGTATTAAAGCATGCGATAATTGTTTAGAAATTCCTTATTTAAACATCATTTTATTCCACGAAACTGAATCTTCATTATCTGTTAGTATATTGATATGAAATTAGTGTCAGGTATTCCTGCCTCCTTCAGCTTCAATTTCGTTAAGAATTTGCGAGATTCCATGAGAAAATGTGTATTAAATCATAAGTAAACTCCTCGGAACTGAGTCTTCTTCATCTGTTGGTGTGTTGGTATGACATTCGTATCAGGTATTTCTGACAACTCCAGCTTCAACTTCATTGGGATGTGGAGAAAAATCTTTAGAAAATTCGTATGCTAGATTAGGTATTTCTTGGAAGCTGTTTCTTCATTACCTGTTTGTATTTTGATACGAAATTTGTTCCACATAAACCACAAACCTAAAGGTACAAGAAAAAGTAAAAGTCATTTAATTTCTTTTGAGTTTTGTTGACTGTACACCACCTTCCAATAAAAAACGATAGGTAGAATTAGTTCTCCAGGATTCCTTAACACAATAATGTTAGCCGGCCGAGAGTTTCAACAGCAATGCAATGCCCGCATTGCAATTCGACTCAATAAAAGAAGGAAGCTGTACTGTCTCACTACCCAAAACCTTGCATTCCACATATTGCTCCATGTCATTATTCGTTCAACATTGAGACGTCACAAAGCGGCTGGTATTTTTTTTTTGTATACACGATCGCACTGAAACGGGTTGTACCTTCCTAGCTTCAGTACGTGTAATATCCACTCGCCCACCGGGGGTAGCCAGCCATCGTCTGCTCGTTACAGGGAAAACATATGAATTTTCATAATGTCGGGAATGTCGGTTTGCTGCCGTTGTGCGACGTGGAGAATTTTGCTGAGGTAGCGTACGTATGATTGAACACGCACATTTGTTGTCCCGGGAACAGATGCCTGCCTGTGTACGGTCCTAGTGTCCTGTACGGCTGGGCTCGCCAGCTCTCCCTCATACGTAACCTTTGGTGTGACGTTATGGCAAAAATGGATAGGCAACAGGGGAGGACACGAAGGACACCAACAGAATAAAAAAAAACATATCGACCATACCGACCTCGATGGATGCCCTAACGAGGAAATGAAACCCTGAACGTGACTCTATTCGAATGTCGGGGCTTTTTTGCAACAACTGCAACGGATAGCAATGTTCACTCCCTGATTCCTCCCGAAGCGCGAACACACAGGCGGGGGAAATATATAAATAATATTACGCTTCCGCACGGTGACGATAACCACTTCCTAGGGGCTGCGAAAAACGTTCTGTCAACATTTTAATTCAATTTTTCCACCAACCAGCCAGCCAGATTGCGAAGGAATTTTTCGGGTGCTGCTGTGGACTTTGAAATCGTTTTAAATCTCACTGCTTTTTGCGGTCCCACCGGATTACTGTACGATTAGAAGTCGCTCCCAGGGCGGAGATTTTCGTATTCCCTTTTTGAAAGCTTCAAGGAAATTGCTTTTTAATGGTGCCGAATTAAATTATGTCACTGTGCGCGGGGCTGGTGCCGGTGCTTGATCGACAGCAGTATGTCAAGCAAGTCAAACATGCGACCATTGATTGTTGACCAGGACTTCTCGGTTGGGTTTGTGTTTGACAAGCTGAAATGAAAATAGTACGTGTGGAAAGCGGTAAAATCGAATTTAAGAATAAAAATTCGTCTGTGGTAAAATCAATTTCAGGCTACACAAATACTGTCACTTCCTTCGGTGGTTGGGTTAGCAATTGAAAAAAAAAATACCCACGAACGTAGTTTCGTCGCTCCCCGTTCCCGGTTTGTGCTTAACTAAACTTGTCACAGTTCATTGGAAACCTTCGTAGCGTACCGGAAAGGAAAAATTTAACGCTCGTTACGGGGCTGGTACGACCGAAACATGGTGATAATGATTGGAAATCGTTTTTGGGAGTCGATTTTCGTGCTGTTGCAGTCGTGAAGGTTCTATACGCGTCATTTACTGTGTTTGACGACACGCAAGATTAATTATACCGTTCGCAAGGGTATGCTCTTGTTCTAGTTGTTGGTGAACTCTAGAAGAACAAGTTCAGATTTTTTAATTACTATTTACCTAATTTTTGTATCTTGTGTATTTATTTAAAATATATAATGAAGAGTAAAATCAAAATAAAATAAACCCTCAGAAAATTTAAATTCATGTTCGAAAAATATTCGAACACGCCTACAGGTATGCAATCCGCATCACAACCACCGAGTTTCCCTTCGAAACAGTTGCAGATGCATTGATTAGCTTATTTAAACATTGTTTTTATTATTCCGTTAAATCATTACACTGAAAAACAAATCAACTTTTCAATCGTTGATCAACATCCTACCATTCTACCCTTATCAGGCGTACCTCATACATACCACTGCATACAAATGGCGCATAATAGCTTCCTCCTCTCGATCGAATCGATTTTCCTCGCATTCACAATAAACTACCCCCGGACCGGTTCCGGATTCCCAATTAAGCCATCCACCAGCGCAATGTGGCAACACTTTAATGGGCTTCAAACAATCCCGCGGGAGTGTTAAGGGTAAGATAAAATATGACCAACGACGCACTTGATGTTGCGTTACAACTTCATCTCCCTATCAAAAATGGACACTATGCGTCTTTGAGTTTGATAAAGATGTTTCACTACTGCTACTCACAAACCTTACTGCCAATCGGTGGGTGTCTAGTGCGGAATTGTTTCCCTTATCTTGAGATAAGTTGCATGTTTCAGTCATTTTTTTTTGTCTGCGTTTTTAATATGTTCTCGCTTTCGGAAGCCCCTTGCTGCAACCGAATGATTTCCCGATGGTGTGGAAAATGTCTGTTATGTCTGGTTTCGCAATCGAAACTGCTGTTTTCCCCCTAAGGGTTAAGAACGGAAGGGAAACTCGACAGTTGGTACAGTCGTAAAAAAGGTGGTTCTATCCTCTTAAGGACGATTATTTCGATTCCTGCCCGTGTCCCCTCCTCAAAAACGCAGACGGTGACGGTGATAATCCTACTTTTCTTTATATCTGTTTTACTTTTCCTGGGTTTTCCTGGGATTTCCTGGTGTTTTTCACTTACACCTCAGTCGCATCGGTGACTGGAGTCAGTAACAGGTTTCCAGTCATTATGCAAATGATTGCAGTCAGTCCTGCAGGGGTGTGAAACCAGGCCTCGAGATACCTTTTGTTCAACAAGCCCGGATAGCTTCGTGTGCGATCTTCATAAAGTCAAAACCACTTTAATCCAAACCAGGCTGGTTGTAAGATGTAAAAGGTGTTCAGGCTCAAGCAAGCGTAAAGTGCGCCTTTCGGGATGTAAAGCGGTTCGAAACGCAAAGTGTATGAATAAATAATTTCCCAGATTAAAAATCATAATCTATGGAAAGCACTTGCAACTTGCTTCGCATCGATGTTGCAAGGACCTTCATTCTTGCTCTAGCGATGGTTCTATTTACGTTCGATCGGGATACAGTCACGCGGACCATTCTATTCGTGTTCTAAGCCCCGCGTACACCACGAATGCGGGAAAATGTAAAGGAAATGCGGAAAAAGAACAAACAACTATCCACATTCCCCTCTGAGAAGCATTCGAAGGCGTCGGAGCGTAAATCCACAGCGTCGTCGCCAGTGTGTAGCGAAGTGGCTGCGTGGAAATCTGCCCGCTTCGTTACCGTTCTGTGCCTTCAGTTCGTTTAAATCCCTTGTTTCCCAATTGCTCTATTTTTCCCCCCAAAAAAAAGCCGACCTTCTCCCCGGAGCGGATACTTTACAACCTAATGATAAAAACCATTTTCCATGAATTATGTTCCGGGTGTGAATTTGAAGTGCGCAGCAATGTGAATGCATACACAAAATCCCCACAAACACTTACCCTAAATCTCATTGGTTGGAAAGGGATCCTACAATAGCACGACGCAATGGGCAATTTTCCTGGACCTTGTTTTTCCTTCTCCCGTGCCCAAACCGGATAACACCCCATTCTCCTGGGTTTTGTTTTCCCAGCTCGCTGTCTTAATCGTGAAAGGGAAAGTAAAAAACAAAATTTCAAATCTGACCAAACCAAAAACCCCTTCCTTTGCTGGGTTTTAATAACGTAGCCACGAGCGCCCGGGATATTGCGTGAGGGTGGACAGCCGCGTCTGTAAATGGCATCAGGATACGTTTTTGTTTTGCGAGCAACCCCTGAGCGAAGGACTTTTGTGATGTACCGTCGCACTGTGGCTTTTGTGGTTTGAACATTTCGAGATGGAAACTCCAGAATTCGAGCCTCTGCGTCTATCGCTCCCGAAGCATGAAGCGCCAGAAAGCAATTGTTATCCATCGTTTATTGTGTTTTGTTGACGCACAATGAACTTATCTGGCCGACCTAGGATGGGATGAGAAGAACAGAGCTGGAGGGGTTCTTGTTTTGGGGTGGTAGTTTATGTTTGCTGTCCTATCGTCACTTCTGGGTGACCATTTGCTACCATTTCGGGCTTGATTTACTTCGAAATAGAGACGCTTCATTACATCTCTCGGTGTTTGGACCTTTTCAAGCTATTAACAAGGACGTCCATTGAAACGAAGGTGATAATTCTTACCCTTAATGTGAGGGACAGAGCGTAACTTCCTGTCTAGAATTATTGGGAAGGCTCTGTCCTTATCATTCCGATATTAGGAAAAGTTCTAAGAATGTCTAAAGCTGTTTAAGAAATCCATCTATTAGAAATAATATTTGCCATTTACTTTCAACTCACACAAGAGTTTAACCTTCAAGGTTAGCGTAACCCTTATATAATGCCACTCCCATCCACCCAGCGCCACGATTGGCAAAAATGGACCACTGTACTGCTGCTAATCTGAAGATCACTGCCTTTAATTAACCAAATTAAAGCACCATTATGATTGAAACCTCCACCAACGTAACGAGCTGTCAACTTTTAAAAAAAAAATCCGGTCAAGGTTCGCGAAAGGGCGTCGACGAACTCTCACGCGATCGCTGGCCCGCTGGCTGCAGAAATTTTGGCAAATCTATCCGTCTGAAGACAGATGAATTATTTCTGTTGAAGCTTTCAGAGGTAAGCTTGACCACATTCCCACCATTCGGACGGTAAAGGAACAGTAAAGCACAAACAGACCCACCCAGCTGAACCGTGGGCGAAGTATCCGGTTCTGGTTGAGTTGTTTCCACACCCTGGACGTCGGTCTACCGGATGTTGTCGGTTTAGTGACTTACTATTCCGTTTTTTTTTGTTTCTACTGGATTTATTGGCAAGGGAAATATAAATGGAAAACGAAATCTTCCCGAGCTTCGCTGGGTTTTTTTTCTTTTGTGCTCTACCACGAGCGAAAAAAGCTGACAATGTGGTGAGCACCTTACCGTAATGACTTCGCAATCGGGCGTTGTTATGATGGATGGGAACAGATCTTTACGTGGATCTGCCACGGTTGAAGCGATTCTGTCCGCGCTTAGTTGGCACTCGGGGAGGAAGTTTTGCGTCGTGCGCGTGTGTGTTTTGTTTTCGTTGCCCGATTCCGCCGTGGATTGCAATCGCTTCCACCGGATGTAAGTATAACGTTCATATTAATGACCAATGAATTAGGTGGTGGTATAATTCAACTCCACTGATTCATTTCGTTCAAGGTCGTCGTGTGAGATGAGTGTGAAGCTGAGTGTAGATGAAAGAGTAAACGATTAAGATATTCTTTTCCAAACTTTGGAGCATTACAGCTGTATAATTATCATCGTTACTATACCTTAAAATAATACCTATAAAGACGTAGACGTATACTACCGAAGCCTTCCTTCAGCGTTCATTTAGTAGACGAATTATCTTCCAATCTGCGAACAAAGTTATTAGACCCGCTCACGAAACCATCGCGCATGAGAAAATCAGCATCATTTTCGTGGCATCTTCAACCTGGCGACCGGGTGACGACTTTCGATTGCGATTGTGGAGTCGTTTGTTAACGACCGCTACACCGCCGGTTACGCGAAACAATGACAATTGACCATAAATTCCATCACCCCTGACCTTGGCCATCGCTATCGCTATCCGTAAAGGCCGGTGGCCGAACCACTGACGTGTTTGTGATGCCAAACCGTCAATGCCGCCCGGTGTGTTGGGCTAGACGTTTGAAAGCAATTGAATGTCACCCGTCCGTTCTACGCGATCGAGCGATCGGTTGTGGGATCGCTAAAAACCGAAATGCGGTGATTTATTCCCACGTGTTAACTTGCTTGTCGAGCGAGAATTTCACGCAATTTCCTTCCCATTCCTGTTGCTGCTAGACACCCAACACCAACCCCAGGGAGGGGGAGCCATCGTTGTGTTGACATCTTAGAATTCGATTGATTTTATCTTTACTCGCTACACAAACGTTCTTTGCCACGGTGCCAGCCACTCAGGTGAATCGAACGGCTACTGCGACTTATTCTTGATGCCTGCCTACCTGCCTGCCTGCAAACCACTTATGCAAACCGTTTTCGGTTTGCAAATTTACGATGTGTTGAACGCTCGTTGTTTTTGAATAACGGGTGGAAAATTCGTTCACGGGCAAGAAGCTTCTCGTCTGACCGTGGTAGGTCGCGCTGGGAGGCTGGGAAAGTGACGGCCACTTAGTGTGATTTATGAATACCAATTTGTGTCATTAATAAGATGGGCTACAAAGTGAGCAACCAACATTACTCGAAGCAATTTTTGTGATTTTGTTTGAATAGTGATAGTGTAGTAGATAAGTAGTTCTATTAGAAATTACTCGATCTCGAGCTATTCAATTAGGTAGCATTGAAGAATCGATCATATTATTAACCATCAAACATATAAAATGATGAATAAATAGAATCTATTGTATAAAAACTCCAAATTTTGAGCCTATTAATAAATAAATTCAATTAAAATCTCATGTTTTCGCTTTAAAGCTTTAAAACCTTACTGACAATTTAATTAAGGAAGTATTTGAATTGGTTCCTTTTTTGTTGGTGAGTTATAACAGTTCATTTTGGTTCGATAGAACAAAAACAAAACATTAACTGTAACGAATTTTTCATACAAGACGTTCAAAATCTCCTTCCCACCCGTTAGTTTATTCCATTCCCCATTCTATGCTTTAATTCATCCCCCACGCCATTCATCTACAATACGCAACAACAGTGGCAGTAGTGAACAAAAAAAAAAGACACCTATTCGTGGTCAGAGAATGACCGCGGATGTTCTTTGCACGCGAAACTCAACATCAGCCGCAGTCGTGGTTCGTCGCTTACGGCGCGTAGATATCATTAGTTAAGTTGCTCACCGTACCTCACTGTGCTGTGCTTGGAAAGGCGCATCGATACTGATCTTTCGTTTCGCGGTGATTGAACGCTGGTGGTGAATCAAAATGACGCTCAGCAGAAAGATGCAGCACATATGCATCTGTCTCGTGGTTTTGGCCACCGTTGCACAAAGCCTTGCCGTTACACCCACGGGGAAGGTGGACTTTTCCGAGGCGGATGATTTGAACGATGAAACCAACAGTGGGTTCGTGAGTGTGTACAAAAACTACCCAAAGATTCAGGTGACGGTGGACACGCAGAAGCTTAAGCGCGTCCCCCAGCCGGAAACGAAAAGTGATGAGTCGAGTTCGGGTAGCTCGGGAAGTTCCGGGTCGGAATCGGTCGAACGGCCGTCGGTCGGTGTGCGAACGGATATAACGATCGAAATATCGGAAGAGTCTGCCAACGATACGCGAACCGGTGATCGTGATGGGAAGAAGGATCGTAACGGGTCCGGTAGACCTGATGGGACCAGTGAAACCGGCAAAAAGGACCGGACCGGCAATGGGAAGACAGCCGATGAGGACGATGCGAATGCGAGCATACCGGTGTTCAAGGGTATGGCTGGAGTTTCGACGAAAAAACCTAAACCGACCCCATCGCGAGGTACTGCCCATGGCCCGAGACCTGGGGTAACGCTCAGCCAACGGCCTACTGCGACGAGCTTTTACGGACCGGGAGGTGATGATCGTAACCGTATTAGTGGAGAATATGATGGGTGGAATTCGCATTATCCATCGCACACGGTGACGGCCGTCTGGACCACCGAGAGACCTTACCTTCGCCGGGTGGATTATGATTATTCAGGTACTTGAATCTCACTATTTGCGCGAGGAAGCTTCCTTTTTGCTGGAAATTTCTCCAACAATCCTGCAAACAAAAAATATTCCATTCCACGTAAGCGTACACGCTACCAGCTCCCATCTTAAAGCTGTCAGTCGTGATAGCGATCATGCTGTATACCTCACGAAACGCGTGCTTCGTTTCACGTTTGGTTGTGTTGTTTCTGATTTTCCCTCCTTCATCTCCATCTCACATCGTAGGGCAGCATCGTTCACCCCCGTACTACAAGGGTTACGTTCCCTACAATGTGGGCCATCATCACCCGCAGTCGGCGGAACATCACCACGCGGGTGACTGGAAACCGTGCTACTGCAGCATCTATCAGCCCTGGGCCGCACGTGCCCCAACCAATCCCGTCCTGCCCCCGACGGGCACGCTTCATCCCACCGCACATCCGCCACCACGCAACACCGTGGACGACAAAGTAGACATTCCAGCCGTCCTCTCGCACCAGCAGCACTATCGTTCGATCCGCTCGTAGCGGCATGCCTTCGGTGTCTTCGGGGGGATCATCCATCGATCCACCACCCACCATCACCACCGGAATCGCTCTAAGACTAGCTGTAAGAAACGAACGTTGCATTTCCCGTTCCCTAAGCTAAGGGAAAGCAACGCCGAACATCATTTTTATTTTGTATATGATCAATAAAAGTTGACACACTTTTTTACTACCTTAAGTTTCCCTTGGGATTTTTTTCTCTGTCACACATACACACACACACTACACCGATGCATTCCCTTTTCGGGGAGAACATCCTCCCCTTTGGCGTGATCATCACAAACCTGCCGATCCCGTAGTATTATGTCACCTGCATCTTCCCGTGTCACCTCCCTTGCTCGTTGGTGCAACACTGGTGAGAAGCTCCATCACACCAACACACGATCAAGCACTGGGAAGGGTTTTCTAAGCCGTTGTCCGAACACGGTGACACACACAGATGTACGAATAGTGTACCATTGCCCGACCTCCAATAAATTGATAAGACGGATCACAGCGCGGTTCGCACGACGCAGATGCAAATCACTCCACGTTCGATCACAACACGGGAAGCAACGGTTTGGTGCTGGAATCGTCAACAGTTGTTTGGAAAACTTCATCCACCATGCGACGAACGTTGTGTTTGCTGCTGCTAGTGAGCGTACTTTGTTTGTCTAACAAGTCTGCAAGTGCCGGTAATGTTTTAAACCCGAACTGTTTGTAACCTTAGCTGCGAGACATAATAATTTTCGCCCTTCCTCTCATCAACTTGCAGCGCCCGCTTCGACCGATATGGATCAGATGGAGGAGATGGAAGTGCTCGGACTGGTGGGATGTAATCACGCTGTCACGGTAACGGCCTTACCCCTGCCCGGATTTACGCTTAACCCTGAGCCGCGCCATCAGATAGAATCGAAAAGCTCGTCAGAATCGGACGAAAGCGTTAGTGCATCGAAGGAAAGCCCGAGTGTGCGTGAAATGCGGACCGAAAATCGGTGAATAAAGTGTACGATTTTATTACGTAATAGTTTGGCTTACACTACGCTACTACTAGCCGGTCGGATAGATGATCTGGTACTGGCGGACCCCCTCCTACCACAGGGCCAATGTACTCCGTTGAATCTGTGAGTCGCAATTCCTGCGGGATAAAGCTGCTTCGAGCATACTGAAGAGAGTGAAGTACGTGAGGTTAAGGTCAGCTTTGCAATAGTCCGCTTCGCGTTGCACTTACCATGAAAACGTTCGGCAGTTCCAGTTCGTTTGTGTCGGCTACGGTAAACACCAGACGATCATTGTTCGATGGAGTTCTAACCGTAGGAGAAGTTGCTGAAGATTGTGTCGTGGAGATGATCGAGGCTTGCGTAGATGTCGTTGCAGCATCGGTGTTGGCATGAGGTTGTTCCGTTGTTTGCCACCACCAGATGCTAGGAGTTTCGGGTACTGGATCATGCTGCGGTAAACCACTGACCGGTGTTTCTACCGTCGTCGAGGATGGCCACGGTGGAATCCAGAGCATCTTTGAAACTTTCTCGTTAACGCCGTTCAAGAACTCACGTTTCTTTTCGTAAACGGTTTGTTTGATTGTTGCCACTTTGCTTTTGGATTAAAAGAGCTCCTGTTAGGTTTGAATGGCATGATGTGTAATTTAACGCAGTTCTAGAACCTACCCAAGCAAGCTATCTCCATCCTTTTTCCCCCAATCAAGAAGTGGTGCTGTAATGGAACGTAAAAAGAGTCGCACATTACCATCCGCGAATAGAACCACCCCTTGTGGAGACTACTTACATCCTGTAATGGAACCAAGTAACACAATTACCACCACAACCAACAGCAAACGTTTCATTATCGTCACAACTTCAAGGAATGCTTGTAGCTACGAGAATACCACTCCGTACCGTATTACGTTCAATCTTCGACTGATCTTCGCTTCAGACTTGATTTGGACTGCCTGTGACCTACTTATCACGTTGGACGTAAAAGTAAACAGTCGCTGCCAGTAATCAGGATTGTATGCATTTTTCCAACAAGTCAAGGTTTTAAGAGGCAACGCTTATCAACTACGAAGGATGGTGGCTGAATCAACTCGTGTTACTCGTGTTAAGGCTGCATAAGTTCAGGATCATGGATGAGATGGAAAGTGCATTGGCTGATTGAGATGATAAAAACTGGGGGAGTTAGACGCGGATGCAGAAAATAACTTCGGAGAATGAAACTTCTACGCCATACGTGTGGCCTCAAACATGGAATAAGTTTGCATCTCTTCATTTGGTCAGTTCTAATTATTCCTTCGATTTATAGCGTATTTTTGCACTGTGCATTGTTGAGACTACAGGTAAGTTGTTATATCTCCTGTCTAGAAAACCAATTCGGTGAGTGTCCTGGGAACGTTTTTAATATCAAGCACCCGACAGGTCGAACTTCATGCTGGAGTTCGTTCCCCAAACCCGAGGTTCTCTGGAGGATCCTTTTAAAGTTTTTCCACGCGTTTTTCATGTATAAATCATCCAATTTCCAGAAGCATTCACTCCATGTGTAGGGATATTGCATTAAGGTATTGCGACTACACCGAATACCCAAGTTATTTTATATCTGCTGATCGTCTTTAGACTCGTCTAGCAGGTTTCGATTTCCCATATCAATAGATTGAGGTTATCGTTTAGGGAATAATGATTTCTGACGTCTCATTTCTCAAACTTATTTTAGCATATAGTAAAGTAAAACCGCCAACGTTTAAAAATGAGTTCGAGTTTTATTGATCAAATGTCTTATAGACTACATAAGTTAATGCTTAAAGAAATCAACGTAAACACCCCGCATCGTAAACAATGTGAGCTCCTTGAATCGAATCCAACGAAACGATCGAGTTTCCCGGGAACTTCCACTACGTGGTGTGCAGACTGTACGTGCTGACCTTGCCATCATCCTCTACGGTCGTGGTGGCCGCCTTATATCCGGTCGTTTTACCGTTTATATTATGCCTCTCGCTCTCCGCCGTCGAGAGCATGCTGGACGTTTTCGGTTTACCGTCCTCACCATACTGTGGAAAGGCAAAATAAGACTCTGAGCTACTCCTTATCGACCACATAGAACTAGTTCTACTTACGCGCTGTTCTGAAGCCCACTTGGAACTGCTGGACCAGGATTTGGTACGCTGGAAGCCACCGGGCATCGTGCCCAAACTGTCCGATTCTCCGCCGAATCGCGTATCCGTATCGAATGTACCACTGCCCGTCACAGCACCGTTGTGCACGTTCTGAGCCTGCATCCGGGCCAGCGATTCCGACTCGCTCATAATGTCCCGAAGATCAGTATCCGCACCGTACCCACCTGCGCGGCCTATCGCCCCGAACTGACGACCGAATTCATCGTGCGTGATGGGATAGTGGACAAAGCTTCCAGCGCTGCCAGCCTTATAGCGATTGTTGTGCGAGGAGCTGAGGGCAGCGGTATCAACGTACTGCGAACCGTATGATGAAGAGCCGGCTGGAGCGTAGTAGCCAGGTCCGCCAGCACTTGAGCGATGTTCCTGCTGTGAGGATGCGTACCGACTAGATGAGGAGGTAGCACTGCCTGCGGGAACTGGCTGGACTACGAGCGGAACGTTGAGCGAGTTTTGGGAGTGTCGTTGCTGCTGGTGTTGCGATTCAGAGGCGCTTTCATAATTCGACGTGGAGCCGGCCCCCGACACAGGAACGGCAGCGACGTACGTTGGAGAGGACTGATATGTTTGACGGCGCTGCGAGTCAGCTGTTTGGGCTGTACTGTACCGGGTGGTAGAACCCGTATTGGGTACGTATGAACCCGTACGAACGTAGGAACTTTGTTGCTCAGCACGGCGCTGCGAGGAAGACGAGGAGGATGTCGGAATCGTTGGAGCAACCAGTCTTTCGGTACGGTCGGTCGTTACACCATCAACTACGTCCTCGTCCTGCTCTTGGTTTACCTTTTCCTGAAAATCGAAAGACGATCGAGCTGGGTAGAGATCCGATTGGCGCTGGACAGTTTGCACCGAATCGGCACGCTGTTGCGTTCTCTGTTCGTCGACACGCTCGGAGTGTATCGGGGTGTAGACGTGGTTTAAGTTCACCACTCGTCCGGAAGAATCGTATGACGTTGAAGAGGCGCTCTCCTCGGTTCGTGATCTTGACGGTGCGTAGTACTGCACGGAGGAACTGATCGGTTTCGCGTACATGACGTACGCTTTCGACGGATATTGTCTATACTGATGGTCGTGCTGAGCGATGTGTCGTCCGGAATATTCACTGTTAGCTGCCGGATAGGTGACCGGTTGTACCAGCTGCTGTTCGTTCGAGGCAGCAGAGAAACTGGAACGTGCATTAAAGCTATTGCTAGATGACCCGCCTGCAGGAGCCGCAGTGTAGACTACATTGGCAACCACTGGCCGACTGACTACCGATCGTTCGTTACTCGATCGTTCGTAACTACTCTGGGAAGCGTGGGTTTGTGGTGCCGAAACGGTATACAGCAGTGGCTGTGCGAAATTCGCCTGGGTCCGTCCATGGTCGGCACTGTACAGTGCCGCTGCAGCAGGTTGTGCCGATCCCGAGCTATGCCGGGAGGAAGATGAGCTAGAATAGCTAGATCGTACACCTGACGTCGATGAAACAGCTGGATAAACAACCGGACCGTGCACATTCTGTACCGACGATTCTGACATTCGCGATGAACTTGCCGAATATTTCTGAGACGATCCGACGGCACCTGATGCGGTTCCGGTTGATGTAAAGCCTACAATGCCCTGCCCAACCGTTTCCACATCACTTGCACCATCGGCAGTGTAGCTGTTGTAGCAGTGAATATCACATGGTCCAGTAGTACCGCCACCGGCCACCAGGGCCGCAGTCTGCAAACGCTCCGCTGCCGCTTTTCGGGCAGCATTCACCGATGACTCATGCTGGGAGTAGTGTCTAAGTTGAGAATTATTAACGAAAGAAGAGATACAATTATCAAGGGACGTCAAGTAATGTTTATAGCGTTTTATTATTGGTCTTTGGTTTGGTGAGCTCACGTTTACCAAATACTTACATTCCAGTAACGGCCGCACTTTAGGGAGATAAGAGGGAACCAGATAGAACCAAGCAAAGCATGCAAGAGCAGAACGGAATGAACAACGAAACATTAAATCTTGGCTGCACCACTGCTAAAAGGACATAAAATCCGCACTAAAGCTACACTTACTTGTTATGCACTGAGATATCCTCACTCCAAGATGCGACGCCTGTGTGTGGAAACATTTACAGCAAAAAAAAAAATGCAGCATTAGTAAAGTTGATTGGATGTGGAATCGAATTCCAAGAACTTTACTCTATCACTACACCGATTCTAGAACCTGCCATACCAGGAGATAGGCGGTGGTTCGTAGTTCACTCCCATTGCGATAAGACTAAAAATATGACTATGACGTTCGGCACCATGTTTTTACGGCAGCAACATTCGACGAACGCTAACCAACACGAGGCACACGAGAATAAAACTGTTTTTCAAATATTCTACAGCTTTTTTAATACATTTTAAATAATGACGATCATTTACACAATCACCTCAGTTGAAACAGTTTACCTGCGTAGCTGTATCCAAGTAACAGGGTTATCCACACGACACTTTTCCACATGTTGCTTTGATTTGCAAAATGTGTTCCACTGCCTTACTATTATTCTATTCTCAATATATTAAGCAAGACAAGGTTTGACACGATTCCACGCTCCCTACTGTGGAGCTTATAACTTGTGTTTATAAATTGCAGTTAATACTTCTGGGTGCTCCACTCGGTTGAGCTATTCGACGAGAACTGAAACTTTTATAGAACTGGTGCGTGATGTTATAGGGCACGATGGAGTACCGAACGGCACGATCTAGTTGCTTCGCATGTTTACACTCGCTAGCTTCGGCAGGATGACCTCAACTCATATCGATTGACATCCGTTATCAGGCTTCGGCAGGACGTGGGCCACTAGGAGGCACACAGGGTATGATGATCTTTAGCTGATACAGCATTGCGATTCCACCACGATCCGGTGCTTTGTAGCCTTCCGATTTCATTGGTAGTGGAATTTTGAGGAAGCTTCGATCGTATTACTTCCATTATCAGCTAGTCGGGCGGAAGTAGCTCCTAGCAGGAGACACACACAACCCGATGTCAGTAAACGCAAAGTCGGTCTAGGTCAAGCAGTACCATTCATACGAGCCGTTGCCAAGGTCGGGAGATGAATGGGACAACGCCCTGTGGCTGATGGACACTGGCCTTGCAATGTTTAATCCTTATAACAAAACAAAGAAACGCTGCCTCCAATTCAGCTTGCTTATATCTCTTCTGCTTTATTCGCAAAGCCACCGTACAGCGGCGAATGCATTAAATTATTAATAAAAAGGTTCCAAAATGTATTAAAAATAAAATTGTTAGCCGTAAGTACGCCTTGATCGCAACACACGTTTATTGTCCGGTGGACTATCGCTACGAGCTTCCTCGCTACTCCTCGTGCACAGCCACAGCAGCATTCGCAACACGCTCCGTCCGATCCTGAGAAGGTTTCTGTTTTCTGTTTGTGATTTAATGCGCACCCCTGCAGGAAGCAGCACACTCAGGGGGTAGTGGTGATTGTTTACTCTAAATCTACTTCCAGTCCCGTTTCGCAATGTTTAGGCGTTTCGTTGTGAACGTTGGGCATGTCGCATGTCGGTCGGTGATGCGTAAGACGCAGTTTAGGAGTGTACACGATGGGTCGTCACTTTGCCATTATCGTTCACCGTCGTTACTGCTTCACGGTGCGTCTGGCCATTGATGTTGGAGGAGGACGAGAAGCTGGACACACCGACGAATCCTGCAAGTGGAAGCAGATGGTTCATAGCGTCAGAATTTTTGTGAATGTGCAATCAATCGTCGACTGTTTGGGAATTCCGATGCTTATGACTATTGTGATGATGTGAATATAGCGTTATCTATTTCTGGGAAAAATGCGCAGTACTTTCCACGATGTAAACAAACCGAACTGCAGTGAAATTTTGTTTTGAATCAGCATCAAAATGCGGGACTATAACCTCTCACTTAGACACAAGGCCTGGCATTTCTGGCTTTCTTTGACTTTATGTACTCAGCACCTAGATAGTCACCTCTGCGTAAGAGGGTTAGGTCCAAACTTGGTATATCAGCTTAAAAAGAATCCAACCCAATCTGTTTCTTTACCTGGTTTGCCATTCTGGAAGCTGGTCGACTGTTCCGATCCTCCGAAGCGAGTGTCCACATTGGGTACAGCCTACAAAGATACACAAAACATATTCCGTATTATAATGGGACATCTTCAAGAACATGCTTGCTCAACATCAAACTCCACACATACCGGATTGTTTGGATAGATCGAAGCCGTCTGATGGAATCCACCCGGTCCAAAGGAGGCAGAAGAGCTGGCCACATTCGGCGAACCAAAGTTACCGGCGGGATAACGTGTGTTCACGTAGTTGCTACCACCGGCAAAGCCGGGTCCGTACACTGGGAAAGCGCCAGCCCCAGCACCGGCACCTGCGAAACCGCCAGCTCCGAACGCACCATTAAAGGCGGCCTGCTGCTGCTGGAACAGAGCCTGCTGCAGAGCAAACTGCTGTTGGTACAAGCTGGAGCGGAAGGAGATGGTGGAGAAAACAGTTGTTAATAGAGTTTCCAAACTAAAGCAAATATAACACCAACTAGAGCGCTAACACATCACACGTTCTACAAAACATTAGTGTGAGAAACACTTGGAAAGATTTTTTTGAATGTGGTTAACCATTGAGACGAGATGACGAGGAACTATATCGCTAGTATGGATGGAATTGCATCGCACAATGGTAGTTACAATGGATTTGAACTGTACATTAGTCATGAAACGATTTATATCACTCGGTCCAGTGTGGATTCCTATCGGAGTCTGGAATGAAACGTTTCCATGGCTGATCGAGATTCTCAGGGAAGCGATAAACTTTTCACTTGTCCTTCAGTTGGTAGATATAGATGAAGATCTTCTTAAACTCTCACGAAACGATTCCAATTCTCGGGTTCCTCACTCACGCCCTGGATCGATCGTGTCGATCGATCATACTCGTCCAAATACAACGGGGATGGAAAAGGTTAACTCAAGGTGACCAGGGTTCCCAAAATTGATGAGTTGTGCATGCATATGCTGCGCGGTGATCGGTGCGCAATCTGTTGCTCCCGTATGTACAAACACAAACAAACAACCACAACGACGCCACACAGATCCGTGTGGCTTCCAATTACTTGTTCTGCCGATGCGCTGGTCTTCCCCAGCCGGGATTCAGCAGTGATGCTGACGCTGATGCCATCGCTCCCGGTCCAGAATTGGATTGCGTCATCGTGCTATGAGAGACAGAGAGCCGATCGCGATCGTATACGCGATGTTTTGTTTTGCCATTGCGGCGGTTTAAACAATTTTTTTAAGCGATTTTGGGATAGGGTTCAAAACCATCACTTAAGAGTCCAAAACAACAAAGCAAAAGCTACAATAAAAGCTGCTGAAACTGATATACGCAGTACCTTTTTGTTGCGATCGTTTCAGCGGCAGTGTCAATTAGCGAAGCTTTATAGCTGGTTTGCTGGTTTTGCGCAACTAAGCGAAACAATCAAACCCACTGTAAAAGCATTCAATCTAGTGTTCTTTTTTTAGTGCTTCAGTGCCAAGGTGGTGCGAGAATTTACTAGCTCAAAAGCGGCAATAAAACATCAATATTCCTTCACGAAACAATCGGATGAGGG
The DNA here is from genome assembly GCF_943734755.1 of Anopheles moucheti. Taxonomy (NCBI): domain Eukaryota; kingdom Metazoa; phylum Arthropoda; class Insecta; order Diptera; family Culicidae; genus Anopheles; species Anopheles moucheti. The sequence goes on along the minus strand of NC_069141.1, from coordinate 9,255,062 downwards.
AAACAATTCCATCATCCATTCAACCAGCTTATAATGTGCAAGATATTCCTACTTTGTGCTTTGCTTTCAAGAATCTTTCAAATATGGTGCTCGAGTTTCTTAATGCAGGTGCATTGGGTAAGCAAGTGCAAATGTTAATAGGATGCATATCCGAGAAGTCTAACGAAAGACTACCCATGGATGCATATCTGAGAACCCTAACGATAGCTTACAGACCTGACCAGACACCCAACCATCACCTATAAGCTTCATACACAATCATAGAGCAAAGAATCGTTAACATTTGGTATTACTTGGCAAAGTTCGCCTGAATGCCCTGGAAGAAGTTGCTGAAGTCAACCGTCGGGCTGGGGTAGCCGCCAAATCCGGGCCCAAAGCTACCGGTGCCGGCACCGACCGCCACACCAGCACCGTTCGGTGTAGTGAAGTGTGTCGTGTAGCCGCCGTTATAACCTGTGTTACCATGGGGGAACTTGTCAGCATAATCGGTTCCAACGGAGACTTGATTATAGAGACCTGTCGCTTTTCCGTCCCGATAGTTCGAGCTGGAGTATCCTGAAATAGTTGCAACGCGGTAAGCTATTATTAGTATCGGAATATTCTTCCATACATGACACCTCAAACTTGGTGTCGTATCCTTACCTGCAGCGGCACCAGCTACTAACGTGCACAGTATGAGAAACTTCATTTTGCTTAATTACCTACAAGAGTGGACGAATGAGAAGGAACCAAAAACGAGCGAAATATATTCGAATGTTAAAATCATTAGCTGCGTGACTTTTTATAACATCCTTCCCCCCCAAAAAAAACACCAAAAAGGAACAAAAACTGCTTTCGTTAGACGTTACCGGTAACAGACCGAAGATCCGGTTAGCAAGAAAACTGATCAGCACAGTGTGTGCCGTACGGTAGTGCCACATGCGCGTTGCTAAAAACTACTTTCTCCGTCCAAATTCCAACCTTATTGGGGGGCAGTTGGACCCCAAAAATGGACAGAACCGATCAAAACCCACAATGTCCCAAAGCACCTTTATCTTCACGCTCCATGAAACCAACCTTCTTTGCCTATCGTTGCCAGCGGGATTCATCTCACTGAAAGCTTTCGATCGCACTACACGGACAGTAAACCGTCTTTTTAAAGGCGTTTTACCTCAGATTACGTATGATATCACCCCCGAACAAAAAAATATACACCAGAATGGTCAACAGCTGAGCAGAAACTGAGGAACGCATTTAAAAATAACCTCATGCGCAGAATCGTTTCGCCCGAGCGAACCGGTTACGAGAAGGGGAAGAATTAGTCATTCGTTGCAAATAATAAAAAACACACGGTAGACGCTAAACCGCTCATGGTACCGAAAATAAGTGGCAGACCACACAGTCTGGCCCCAAACCAATAACAGATAAGCACAAAATGTCACATAGTTCGTAAGATGTTGATAATCCCATTTAAAAGTATCAAACACTTAAACTCAACAAAATGTCTCACGTTTTCATGAAGATAGAGATAAAGATCGTGGATCATGGAACAAATGACACACAAAATATTTTAACATACTTTAACTAAACCAACAATATTTTTTAATCCTATATCTGGTGGCTGCTGACTCAGCAACGATGAAGATGCTTTAGTTTTGTTCATTAATTTAAATTTCATTTAGATTCATGTCCATGGTTAACCAAATTGCACCAACGAAAGATCAGACAACACAACAGAGTGTCCTATTTGCATTGTCCGTAAACACATTAAACCACAGTCACGTTCGTCGCTTCAACTCTTCCAAGTTACTAACAATAACAAACCAAGCAAGCTAATAATTCCTTCCTGCGTGTCTAGGAATGTATTCAACTACACAAACTTCATCGGTCAACAGTCAACAACCAGCTCCTAGCCAGAGTATCACAAGCAAACCAGTTTCTGGATAGCATCGTCGTTGTACTTCCCCATCGTTAAAGAAGAAACTCACAGGCTCAGGTGTGTGTTAAGGGCGGTTGCCGAAAAAATGAAACCGGTTCAACAGTGTACGCGGACTTGGCCCGGCGGACGCGTTCTACATCCAATGTGAGGTTTATTTGAATATGAGGTCGCCAAGACTCGACTACTGTGTGAGGTTTGGGGAGGTCTGGTAAATATGCCGGCACTACCACACCACGACGCACAAATTTCAGATCAGATCGTGTCGTTTTCATGGTCAAGACCGGCAGTAGATTCAACTGGTCGAATAGCCGGCATTAGCACCGGAGCAACACACTAATTGACACCAGGCACAACCCACAAGGTTATTCGTCGTCGGCGTTGTCGTCGGCTCATCCGAAAACCTTCGTCGAAGCGTTACTGATAAGGGTGAGGTGAGCATACACCATAACAGTTCGTTTAATGAAGTTTGTCACTTCTCGTGCACAGCACAACAGTTCTTGCTAGGAAGCTGATCGTCCATTTCGTTCGCGAATTGAGAGATTATCTCGCGTGGTATTCGTTTTCAGTCAAAAAAAAAAACATCACATCTCTGTATGCTAAACCATCTGCATGACTGCACTCTGCTACGCCGCGGTCAATCGCACCGATTACATTCAGTCCTGGTGTGTCAATGTAACAATCTTTTTTCGCAACGATTGCAGATAATACTTCCATCTACTATCGCATAATCACATTCATCCACTTACACTGCAGCTCACAAATTTAGCAGCGATCGAATAAATTCTCTGTTCAAATGTACAGAAAAAGAACCCAGCACAAATACACACACTCAATCAGAAGAACACGCGAACCACGATCTGTTCGGAAGTCAAGTGCGCGAATGGAACGCAACCGCGACCGAGGATGTTGTTTTATACGAACGGTGATCGCGAAGAGCGCAAAGACGCGATCGCGAGCACAGGCGGAAGATTCAGCCGGCGCTCGCAGAAACGAAGTAGATAAACGTGCACAACGCAACACTAAACAAAACGCATTTATAAGCAACGATCTCGCACCCGCGAGAGAGAAAAAAACGCGCTATATCATAAACCGGTTCCGGATGGGTGTCCGGTTCATCTTTCTGCATAATACGTCCCTCATATCTGCAAACCGAAATCTGCGCCGGTACGTCTTACGGTTCCTACGGCTGTTATGATGAATATACATCCAAAAACTACTGCTGCCGCTACTGCAAAACTGCTTTTAATTGTCATTATTGATTTTTAAAGAGTTAATGAAAATAAAGTTAGTTTACTTCTGGGGAAGATTTTAATAATAACTGATCCTTGCTTAACAGTGCCGTCACAAAATACCACCAGTGACATTGAACTTCATTGCGTACTACGCATAGAGCCCAGCACGATCGAGGAGCTCACTAGTGTTGGTGGTGGCGGTGTTTAAGGGCGAAGGACATACCCGGTTTGTTTTGAAAAACAACTACAAAACAGTCATTCACCTTCCGAAGGGTGTTTCGGGTGGGTTAGCCGTCGTGCGTGGCATTGAGTTCTTCCTACCGGCTTTTGGACGACACCCTTCCCAAGAGGGTAAGTATATCAGTACATTAAGCGTATTAGTGTTAATCTGTTTCAATTCGTGTGCTTTGTGTGCAGTAAAGTACAGAACAAGAAACTTTATACAAATTTTGCATTGACTGCATTGATCCCGGATGTATCCTATTCTCTGTTGATCGTCGCTTTCACGATTCTTCAATCGCACGGTTGTCCGGATTTCACATTGGGATTTCCCCGACAACCTAAACAATGGCTAATTTTGTGGAGACGTGGAAAAGATGAGAATATAAGATGAGTTGAATTTTTGAGTTTAAATTCATGAAAGCAGCTCAGGCAGCAAAAATTATGGTTATGCGTTCACCTTTATGGTGGAATTATGATGTAGCTCAAGAACTGTTTTATAGGTGACCAATTCATTTTAAGGGCACAATCAATTATTACGTAACAATTCGTCAGCTCTCCACCACCCTTGTTTAAAAAACGGTCATGCAATTTTCTTCTTAACCAATTGCTCAACACGTTACACCCCATTTAAAACAAACACCAAAAATTATTAGTAATTTAACTTATGCTAATTACTTATTAAATGTGTTACAAAATGTTTATAGACAAGCTTTAGAATATGTTTTTGAACAACATTCAAAGCAAATAAAGAAAATATTCCAAGTCCTAGCCCACTATTTTGGGTCATTTCTAGAAGACCTACAAAATTTCATGACATTTCTATTAAGATGTCGTATCCCTGGGATGCAATGGGTTAAATTGCATCGTACTTCAACAAATCCATAAAGAAACAAGTAGATAAATAACAAAGAATTTATATGCAAATTCTTAAAATAAATTAATTTTTCATAAATACGCCATGAAGCAGAATTATAAATACATCTTATGTTGTGTTATATAACACAGGTACTATCCTCCTCACCACCTTAATAGCGTTACGTAATAAATGGATGTTCCCTTATTACTGTTTTATCGCATTGAATATAGTTGTAGATTTTTTTTTCATGAAGGTATTATTTATTTTCCATTTTCTCAACATTCGTTCTCATCCCAACTGTAGCTACAAAAAAATGTTAGCCGAGTTTTTTGAAAAACTTGCTCCAGCGCCTGCTCAGCAATGGTGTTTTGGAGTATCCTGTTTTGCGGCTTGTACCCGAACTGCTTTCGGCGGTTACAGAACCATGCGTTGATCCAGCAGATGCAGCAGAACCAGCATCCGTGTTGCCGTTCGTCGAAACCGATCCACTATGGCTACGGATTAGATAAGAACACATTTTATGTTACATAAAAAGCACTCTCTAGCTGTTATATCGCTCACCTTATAGCGATCGGTCTGTTGTGTACTGACGTGGCGATAGATGTCGAATGGGACACGGAAACTCCCGGCAGGGCTACACCACCACCCGTTCCCGGTGGAAAAACACCCGGTAGAAGGGAGGGTATGATCGTGCCAAGAATTGGCAGAACGGCTGGCAATACAAGCGACGCTCTGCGATAAATGGTTACCAAAACAAAAAGACCAAAGGAATCACACACTATAAATCTCTACAGGCACCGTTTACTACATTTTGTTTCCCACAGCCACCACTTACCCAGGAAACGTTTTCGGTTCCTCGCCGCTCGCTGCCACACTCGTCACCATCAGCACGCAGCCTATTAATCTTCCGTAACGCATATTTTCGCTATTGCAATGCGAGTAAAACTTGCACAAAAACTACCAAGATCCGAGCTTCGCCGGATGATACTCCGGCGGCACTTCAAATCACCGCCAAAGCTCGTAATGAAATCAGCGATCTGCAACCAAACGCGTCCGAGGTATGCGTCGAGCCGAACGAACAACAAGCGCCCATCCATTATCCAGCACCATCCAGGGGTTTAATAAAACTTTTAAACTAACCCAACCCCGCTTTGGTCACTGGATGGTGCAGGGGTGGTATTTGAACCGTTTCGTAGAAATACACCAGCACGTGGGGGAGGGTTTTGGAACGACTCAAGGTTAATTAGGTACGTCGTCAAACGTCGGCCACGATCGACGATGGGAAAATGATCATCATTTGCGTCTGTAAAAGGATTCGCTTATAATTTTGCAATGGGGCTGATGGTAGATCGTGGTTGTGATTGCGCACGTCTAGTGCAACTGATGCAATCGTGCCGTGCATGTGTGTTGTCATAGCATGTTGGAGAAGCACTGAATAGGTTCGTGTTGTTCAAAAATAAAAGTAGAGTATAAAAAATGTGTTGCAATCAATAGATACGAAGCAGGAAGAATGATCGCTCCCATGTGGGATTCGATTCAACCTAAGCAATTCAGCAATTCTTTCTAAATCAATTTCTAAATGAAGAAAACAAGATATTTATCTAAATAAGTTTGATAATAATAATTACAACTACATTTCCGCAGTAATCAGAATATATGCAGATAGTCCACAGTTTTGAAAATTGGACATCTAAGCACGTTTATAGCACAAAATTTAGGCTGAATTCCGGACGATTCTAGTTTAAAAATTGGATCCTGGATCCAATTGGAACAAGGATCTAATTCCAGTATCCGATCCGGATCACAATGCCCAACACTATTTCGAACCAGAACTAAACTAATTAGAGCACAACGTCCGCACAGTGGTCGTCGCTTACGAAGCTGTCCTTAAAATATCCTTTTTGAAACGAAAAGAGCACAATCACTGTTGAGATGTTGGAATTGATATTCAATGCGTTTAAATAAATTACATCACTACGAAAATTGCTTCAAAACTTGAAAAGAAACGCTTTAGATCAATCTTCTATTCCGTTGACGATCACTGGCGCACTGAAAATGTCCTGGATAGCACCGAATTCCGCCATTGCACTAAATCTGCTGTAAAGCAAATAAGCCCGCCATGGTGAACCGTTGTGAAAAAGACACAGACACTGGTGTGCATTGTTCGCATAAATTCCGTTCTCGCCGAGGTGCGTCCTGTGCCATTTAGTTGCGTCCTGTGCCTGCCACATCCTTCAAAGTCACAGCCACAAGAGTGTTTGAACGAAAAACAATTCTTCGAAAGTATTTAAAACCTCATCCACAGCTGAGTAAGTAAAATATTCACTTTATTCCGTAAAACTTTCCGTTCTGACGTTGGCCCGATTAATGAGGGATTAATCGCATTGTACGCCTTTGGCAGGAAGAGAATTCATTGTTGCGTCCAACAGTCAGCAGAAAAATGTCTCAGAAGACGAAGAAGCCATCCGTAAAACCGTCCTCCACGACGGCCAACACGCCCAGCGGTGCCCAGTCCGTGTCCTCATCCGCATCGACCGTGTCAAGCGCATCGGAATCGATGGAAACGGCTCTCAGCCCGACGCGCCACAGTCGACTGCATGAAAAAAACAGTCTCATGAATCTGAACGATCGGTTGGCCTGCTACATCGATCGGGTACGTTTTCTGGAGCAGGAAAACTCCCGCCTATCGCTTGAACTGTCCACGATGCAGGATACGGCGGCCCGGGAAGTGTCCGGGTTGAAGGCCATATATGAACACGAGCTGGCGGACGCACGCAAACTGCTAGACGAAACGGCACGCGAGAAGGCGAAGATGGAAATAGAGTCAAAGCGCACCTTGGAGGAAAATGACCTACTGCGAACCAAGCTGAACCGGCGCACGAAGGAGGTCAGCGAGCTGGAAAGGGAGGCGCGTACGAATGAGGCCCGGTGCATCGAGTTGACCGCCAACTTCAACAGTGTCTGCTCCGAGCGGAAGAAGCTGCAGGATGAGCTCCGGGAAGCGGACAAAGAAACGGACAAGCTGCGCCGTTCGTTCGAAGCGGTACGGAAAGATTTCGAGCACGAAACGCTGATACGGGTCGATTTGGAAAACAATATCCAAAGCTTGCGCGAGGAGCTCACCTTCAAGGAGCAGGTACACAGCCAGGAACTTAGCGAAAGTAAACTACGCCGCCAGAGTGAGATCAGTGAAATCGATGGCTTTCTCATGGAGCAGTACGAGACGAAGCTGCAGCAGACGCTTCAGGAGTTGCGCGATCAGTACGAGCAACAGCTGCGCCTGAATCGGGACGAAATGGGCAACCTGTTCGAGGGGCGCATCCAAGCGCTAGAGGAGCGGTTGGTAAGCGAACGTGCGCGGTATGACGAGGAAAAAGCCAAATTCCAAAAGCAGCATGATCAGATGCGCACCGAGATGGACGTTCAGTTGAAAGATTATCAGGATCTGATGGATATCAAGATTTCGCTCGACATGGAAATAGCGGCGTACGATAAGCTACTGTCGACGGAAGAGACGCGTCTCAACATTACGCCGAACGTGACCAGCTCCAGTTCGGCTGCCGGTGCCGCTGCGTTCACCTCCAGCTCACGGCTGTTCCGTACGCCCTCGCTTAAACGCAAGCGCAACAATCTGGACGAATCGTTGGACTATTCGGTGGTGGCATCGGCCAAGGGTGACATCGAGGTGACGGAGTGTGATCCCGACGGTCGGTTCGTGCGCATCGCAAACAAATCGAAACAGGAGTACAAGCTGGACGGCTGGCAGCTGATTCGTCGGCCGACGGATGCGACCGAGGTATGCTATCGGTTCCCGAAGTCGGCCAAAATCGAGGGCAACGGTATAGTGACGGTGTGGGCAAACGTGGCGAACCGGAAACCGGATCCACCGACCGATCTGGTAATGAAGAACGCCTTGTGGACGGTAACGGATACGATGGCGACCGTGCTGCAGAACGAAGAGGGCGATGAGATGGCGATTGTCGAACGGCACCGCATGATGAAGCCACCGAAGGACAAATACTTCCACGAGGAGAGTGGCGGCCGGTTAGCGGTGTATTCAACATCCGGCGTGAACAGGTCACCGTCAGCATCGTCGATCGGACGAGTTCCAAACAAAAACGATGAACAGTGTGCCGTCATGTGAAGCGTTTAGGTTCCTTATTTTTTTTAGCGTTTTTTCCTAATATCATTGTAGTGTTTTGTTTATAAACATTTTCAAGTATCATATCCGTACGCGCAACGCCACCATTCGTTAGGTCATTTTGAACGTAAAAATGTAAAACCCCTCCCCGGAGACACACGGACATTTATGGCATTTTTTGGTTACGATAAATGATATACCTAAATACGATCAATAAATGCATGCAATTCTGATCAATGATTCGCTTTTATAAACAATTTTTGTTGAACGAAAATTTCTCAAAGGACAATCTCTCTTAACAACAATGCTCAAGGATGCGTTCAAGAAACGCGCGCTATATGCATGTATTCATGTTTGTTTCCATCTAGGTTTGGGGTTGGTGTATATAAGAATGTGTATATATTTCGCATGTAGATAAACATTTCCTACGCAACGTGGCACCTTTCTGCTACAGCGACCTAACCTATCCTGGCTTTAACCTTACCGGGCCCCATCAAAAACACATATATGACACTCTGTTTTCATACATCGACGGTAAATGGGGGCACATACAGCGGGGAGAGGTTTCGTTTGATTATATCCAGGAGAAACATCACATACACACTATTCCTATCGCGGATCTCTCCATTACGTACACCGAAGAGGTGGGGTTCAATTATATAAAATACCACGCTACAACAGATCGTTCGAAACGACAGCGGGAGTAGGTAAGAACAAAACAGGCGGCGCAGTAGGGCAGGATGCCTAAGAACAGTTCAAAATTCTCACCAACATTGTGTGCCACCCCTCACAGGTTAACGTGAACCGTTGGGCCACTAAACGGGACTTACAACGATCGTAAATACACATTCACTATAAAAATCATGTATTTTGTTTCAATAGACAATTGTGTTACACATTCTCTAGCTAGGCTGATTTTGACTATTCGCGAGATGTAGATATAGGAATATAGATAAGACACATTTTCTTTTTCACGAATTGATTTGTCCTGCTGGTGAGGCTCTGGGGGACCTCCATTTTTTTCGGGGTTAAAATTAACGATCAAGAGATTACATCAAACACAGGACTACAAACAAGAACAAGAGGAGTACAGAAATTTAAAACAGGTTTCCAGAATTATCGGTTTGACCGCGACTTTCTAACAGTAAGAGAGAGAGAAACACTTTAATGAGTACTAGTGGGGCGGGGGAACGTTCACTAACAACTAGAATACGCAATCGGTCAACCGTCGATCGAAGTACCAACATTAATTACGAACGAAACGAACATAGTTACGTGCTTCTCTAACAAACATCTTATACGCCATACGCACAATAATACTGCACGCGAGTGCGAACCTTTTGTGTGATGCTGATCCTCACCATGCAGCATAAAAACACGATTAACAGGCAACATCTACGTACGGGAATTTACACACTTTTTGTTATATACCCTCGGGTCGCGCGTTCACACGATATATATGACGGTGGTTCGCCTGCATTTGAGGAACGCCACGTCAGGATTGCACTTATACTGTGGGTGGTGTGTGTGTGTTTTCTTTTTCCATTATACAATACGATGATAATGGCTCGTCCTCATCGAGCGATATTTAAAAAAAAACACGGCTAAAACATATACTCTAAAACATACACACAAAAAAACCCGTAAATTATGTTGCTTTCCGAAGCGGCATCGATGATCATCGATCAGCCTCTAAAACCCTGTCTGATACCTGTTCCGTTTTCCACACACGTATCTATCCCTTTTGCGAGATTTTTTGTGTGTTTTTTTGTTGCACAAACGCTCTACAGTTTACTCTTCAGCTTGGACGGTATCACGTCCTTCCACCAGGAGGCTCGTTCCAGCGCACCCGGATTGGTCATAAATACCGACTGAATGTTCTCGTACAATCGTCCATCGGATTTGGCGATTACTGAGTTTAGCACCCAGTCTGGTGGAGCCAGTGCATCGGCAATGACTACGGCGGAATCCTTCAGGGCGCCACACATTCGCAGCAGCGTACCGCGTACCTCGTCCGCAAACTGTGAACCCTTGGCGAAGGAACCAGCGTAGAAGGTAGTCATGTGTCGATCAAGACACCACATACCGTAGATCAAATACACCTGGAAGAGTACCGGGCGCAGTTGCTCCTTCACGTCACCACGAGCACATCTGGATCTACAAACAGGAATGGCATAATTATTACATTTGTAACAACACTTCAGTGCTTTCACAACAAAACAGAAACATTTCTCTCACCTAAAACTCTCCAGTGCGTAATACTCCGCGTACGCGCGGCTTAAATCCCGCGCCCGATAGACTTGACAGTTGTTACGTGCCGTAAACGTATCCAACCCAACCTTGCTGGCTTCCTCCATTTTTGCAACACTTTCCTTAAGCAGCCAACACATGAGCCATTCGTAACACTGACTGACGACTGCATAAAGGCAACAAAGATTAGAAAATGTATCCCACAAAACACAGCGCGAAATAAAACTTACAGTCTGAGCTTTCGATGTGAATTCCCTTACGCAGCAAAGTCTCAAAATCACTGTTCAATATTGCGTTCCTTCGTGTGATAAAGCTGGCCGTTCCAACCGGACTCTCTACCTGCGCATTCTTCCACTGCCGGATAAGCCAATTGGAAGCCTGCTGGCCCAACACATTATTGTCTCCCTCGTAAGTACAGCTAGGATCGTGATTGTTGCGCAGCTCGCCCAAATTGGCCGCCCGCAGATAACCGTGACCGCCGCAAGCTTCGCGCGATTCTTGAATCGCATCACGTGCCGTCCACGTCACGAGTGGTTTCGACGATGATACCAGCGCGTGTATCTCCGAAACGATCTGGGTCAGCAGCTCGAATCCGTTCGATTCGGCTTGAGATTTCTGTACCGTCTCCAGATAGATCTCAGTCATGGCAAACACCGACACCTTAAGTACGCAGGCCGCAGCCAGGTAGGGAAATATGCGCCATTGCTGCAACAATAAACGTGTTACAAAAAGGTTAGTTCTCAACTGACCTTCCACACGACTTCCCCCAACTTACATGCAACTGATACTCGATGATCGATTGCTCCGGTCCATTCCGGTCCGTTCCGAACTGTTTCCTCAGCGCGGCATACCTCACCGCAATGACGGCCGCATGGGACAGCGTGTTGGACGATTCCTGCATGATACCCAACCGTCCGGCGGAGAAAGATTCGAGCACCGCGCCCAGAATTTTGCCCGGTTCGCTGAACGTGCTCTCGTACACACCCTCCGGTGTCACATCGCCGGTGCGGTTCAGCAAATTCTCTCGCGGTATACGATAGTTGTTGAACATCACGAATCCATTGTCGATCCCATTCAGGCCGATCTTTTCGCCAATATCGCCCACCGTCACGCCCGGGTAGGGCAGTAACGTTTTCGGATCGCGTATCGGTACGAGAAAGCCTTGCAGGCCATGATTTTCCCCATCGGCGGTGTAGAGAATAGCGAACAGTAGCGCTATTGAGGCAGTTTTGCCCAGATTGCCGATCCAGCATTTAGCCGCCTCAAAGTCGGGCGTGTGTATAATGAACTCTTGTGTGGTTGGATCGTACGTTGCGGTTGTGCGACATCGTTTCGTGTTGCTACCGTGCGATACCTCCGTGATCGCTAAGCACGTGATGATCTCCCGGTTCCACGCCTTATTGTACACGTCCTGGTGACGCTCGGTACCCATCGCAAGCAACGAGTTCGTGAACAGCCCAACGCCGAGTGCAATTTTGACGGACAAGCTTGGACATACCGCGTGGAGCGCTTCATTAATGCTCATCAAATAACGCACACGATATTTGTACGGCTTTGAATAGATCTCTGGTGGTGCGAGCTCCAGGTCGGCGATTCGATTCACCTGCCTTGCTGCGCGTTCTTTTTGCTGATCGACGGACAATGTCGCCGTAACTGGTGAGAACAACGGTTCCGATTCCAATCGCCTCCATATGTCATACTACAAAAGAAGGAGAAAGAGATTAGTGGTGAATTTGAGAAGCATCGATCGCGATCATTTCTAACTTACTTTTATTTTCACCAGCTCTTTATCCTCTAGCACTAGCCGAAATTCTTTCCAGTTGAACTGAGCCTTCGAACGATATGCACACAGTGGTCCTCGTGGTACATCCGGTATCACTGAACATTCCTCTTGTACTGGCATTGTGTGTCTGTGTGTATGTTAGAATTTAAGATGTCTTAAGCAGAAGACAATGTTATGCACACGTGAGATTCTGCAAAAATAAAGAAGAAAAAAGAAATACGACATTATTAACTATTTGCATACCCAATGGCAAAGATTTAAATGTACTTGAGCACGTAAAACACGCAACGGAACAGAGAAAAAGAAACCATGAACACATCAGTAATGAACTATCCCAAGCACGCTGTTTGGTGTATGTCATGTTTTGGATGGCCGTACGAAAGAATCACTCAACAACCGGGCACACACTCGAGACAATTCGTCATCAAATGTTGTTTTGAGACTGTACGAGGCATTGGACATGTTTTAAATAGAAGAGAGAAAAACACCTGTTGAAGATGTGTTTTTAGCATCGCGACGTACGTCCCACACACGGGTCAAAATGCATAAAAACTCAACAGAAGCGTCGTGTTCCCGTAGAACATATATAGACGATTTTTAACTTCCTCTTCTTGGCGTAACGATCTACTAGGTCATTGCCAGCTAGGGGTGGCTTACAAGACTTTTTAAAATAAATCAGATAGTTAGTCTTTGCGCCATGATAGTGGTATGTTGGTAACTCCACCGGGACCTCCCGTCATATTGAGGACTTTTCTTCCACAGGTCACCAATCTGTTTTCAGGAAACACGGTCACGAGAAAAACTACTGTAACGCTCACCTGGCTGATAGGGCATAATTCAAGCAGGTACTTTGTTTTCGTCGCATTGATCCTCAATCTAATCCTTAAGTCTTCACGTTTCTGAAGCTGATGCTAAGATGGTAAAGGGACTGTATGTTTTGGCTGATGATTTAATGCCCTACATCGTTTCACACATCCCACGCCAATTGGTCGCTTTTTTAGCACATTAGCAACTATTACTACCGTAGCACACCGTCCGTTTGGTGCAATCCTCCAATGGTTTAACAGAATAACAGCAAAAGCGAATGAAAAGTGTGTTGCAATTAGCCGCTAAATGTGTTGTGTCGAGAGCGAAGTCTTCGCCTACCGAAAGACAGCCGAGATGGACACGTGCCACAAAACTTTGGATACCTGGGCAAAGAAGATATCTTATCTCGCTTATGTTCGCCAAACGTTGTGCATTGCGCTGCATCTGCACATACCAACGCTCGATCATAAAACAAACCGTGAATCACGGTGCAAATTGATTGCACAATTGTAGCCTCAAGCTTAATGCGTGTGATTAAACTGCTTATCTGCTTACTGGAGGAATGATAAGACCGCAACAAGAGAGACACGATAAGACTTCATACTAGGTGTTAATTGGATTGATTATAGACATATTTCATAAGAAGTCTTTGGTGACGTATCGTTACTTAGACGAGATTATCTAAGGCGCGTGCACGGCAGCAAATCAGTCTGTCAGAATCAGAGTTTAAATAATAATAAGTCAAAGAATACACCGAAAGGTATCACACGACGAACTTGCGACGTTAGTCACACCTTTTTCTTATCTCGTCTTATCAACTGTTTGGGTGAATATAAGACTAAGTGAAATAAAGAGGACCAGATAATGTGGGCATAAATGCGAAATTTTAGTAGCTCAAGTCATACTTATAATTCGTAAGTTGACAAATTTACAACGTTGTAACCGATTTAATGTTTAAAAAGCAACATAATATTTACGTTATAGATATATTGAGTTATTTGAGTTGCCGTCTCAAAATTTACCTCGGTTACGTAGTCGGACTATTAATGTTAAAGCTCATTTGGCCAAGTATAAGTGGCGCATCGATGTTATCGCAAGGCACTTCAGCCATAGGTCGAAGCTCTCCAAGGCTCTGAAATGCTTGCTCAACGATTAAAAATGCTTCCACACTTCCAGGAAGTGTGAAACTACAATGCTTCTTATTTTCCTTAAATATGGTCACTCTATAACTTCTTTCTGTATTCTGAGAGCCCATCATCGATTTGAAGGTAATTTTTAACGAAAAAAATTCCCAAGCCGTGTCTCACTGGATGGGACAAGTCAATGTGTCACAGTGTAATAGACTCTAGCGTGTAATAGATACTGGGTGCGATTGAAAAGTGTGTGCACACCATAGCCAAAGGTACAACGCGGGAACACATACTGTACTCAAGATAACCTACGGCCACCAAGCGAAACGAGTTGCAATAAGGGTAGTCAAAAGGTAGCCCCTATTGCCGCGTGGTATCTAATAGATGCCACCGTTGGTTTCATTTTTCACCCGCCTAACACACGGTACGAGCTTGTTTGATGGACATTTGGCCAGTATAGCGTATGTATTACATGCAGCTGAGGTGACTCTGCCACGGCAGTGAAACATGGAACTTGAAACCACTGAAAACATGGCCAGTTCGTATGAGCATGTCACTCTCGATTACCTTCTGTCGTTTGAAAATTATACTCTATTATTTCGAATTCTTTGTTTAATAAACCTGTTCCCTTGCATAAACTCTTTATTGGGCGCCCCCACAAACTGACGGGAGAATGTTCTCACTTAAACAGTGATTATATATATCAAGGTCCGTTAAATAAGTCAGGACGGTTGAAGCACGTTATCATTATTAATGCAAATAGTTCCAGCGAACACGGCGGCAGTACGATTAGAGGCAATTTGATGGAAATTAAATCGCTTTAGACAAACTGGACAAACAGCAAAAATTCTTGCATAGTTCCCTGCTTAGTCTAGCTTATAATAATCTGAACAGGGGGAAAAATTTTGATTAGTTCTATATATAAAAGCTATTCGAGTCATGTCGAGTCATTACTGCTCTACTTTCAGTTTTGTCGACCAGCAGACATTTAGATAAGCATTTAATGCACCAATAATTCACATTTTCTGTTCTGCGGCTTACCGATCGCGTGATGGAGATAGGGGTGGTAGATAAAAATAGCCATAGGGCCCTTGATTTAGCCAACCTTAAAGCTAGCGCCAGCTACATACCATTTACATTGACCGATTAAATTCCAACAAATTGAACCCAATCAATTGGACACAATCTTGCATACCCCACCGTTGCTATGGGGACACAAAAATCACCGGAAAGATAGATCATCCGATCGTGTGTTTTGTTTTGTGAACGCTTGAAAAGTATGAATCATTTTCCAATGCAACGGGCAACAATAAAAACACATCTCATTAGTCGGTTAGGGCAGGTGTTGACACGTGCAATGTTTAGTACGCTACATTTTAATCAACTGAACAATCAACAGCCTTTAAAAACGACAACCACGCCACACGAATATGCGGGTTCCGGTGGTATGAGTTTCATAGTTGTCGCGTTCCCTTTTCACAACGATTTGTTCAAAATGCGTGTTTTATGGTAAATTTTCGTGTGGACATTATTTCCATCTCCGTAGTACCCTTCCCACAGTTCGTGGCCGGCGTTCAAATTTCAACCCGACAATGTAATTCTTGAATGAAAAATCTAAATAAAATTGGATAGTTTGGGGGGAGAAGATTGCAGAGCGCGTTCGTGTTCGCCGATCCAACATAGGAAAGGGTGGTTGTTTGCACACCAAACCACTTGTAGCGCCATCGCGGCCAGCGCGTTCACGTGTTTGGTGCGCACATTTTTGCGTGCGTGCGTGTGTGCGTGTATGCCTCTTCTGTGACCTTTTTTATCGGATCGGATGATTTTCACGTACATGGTAGCGGTCCGCTTTCGGTACGGAATAGAGAGAAATGCGGTGCCCGGCGGGACGCTCGTGTTGATGTGCAGAATGTGTAATCAGTCACATATTACGCCCGGACTGTCAATATAGCTTTCTCTTGCTTTTTCCAGCCCGGATAGGAAAACTGCTTCACGTGCTTCACGTTCGATCATAACATTTCTTTACGATTAGCTCTCCGTAGCATATTTCACAATGTTGCCGCTGTACGGTCGTTTATATTTTCTTAGCTTTTCACCGGTGTTTGGTTTTATTCTTCGCATTTAGCATAAATCTGCAACATGATCTGCATACCTGAAACCCCATTGATGAGAGTATTCTTTCCACGATCTTAAGGTTTCAATATGTTTCTATGTTGCTGTTGTCGTTTGGGGCTTAAATTTGATCCGTCTCTCTGTTCTGGTTTTCTGTTCGCTCTATATCTCAACCAGCACGACACACGTGAGTCATCTGACGAGAAACGATATACACACATCAGGAAAAAAAACAAAACCCGGCAACATAGCAACATCACGGCCTACTGCGAGTATGGGTGCGATTTTGTTTTATCGTTTCTCTACTGGGTAGCTATGCTGACTGGTAGACCATAAATTTGGTGTGAGAATAGTAGACAGTGCCAAAATCAGTCTTCCCCCACTCAAAAACATGCAGCGCAACATGTGGCGGGTGGGTGTTTGTACCGGACGTAGAAGAACAAGAAGGTGAACCTGGGAAAAGTTTTCTTCGCTGCGAATGCTGCCTTTTTTCAAGCACACATGTGACCGGGGGTTTTACTCACCACCGCTCTGTTTCCGGTTTGCGGAAGGAAGAATTTTCTTTCCGCTCTTAGTTGCCCGTTAAACCCGCGTTGTACACTTCCTGTTGCTTCTATTTACGGGGCGTTTTGGGGAAGATTATGAAGCTACGTGCTCGTGCTGGACGGAAAACAACTGATGGGAGTTTGTGGGGTGCAATAACAGGCAGCACACACTTTACGTTTTCCACACGTTCGATTTTTCCTTGCCTATTACAACGGATTCAACACACTGGGTGCACTGGGTTTAAGCAAACAAACTCACACGCGAAGCACACTTGCAATGATTTCAAACAGGCACAGAGGTTTGCACAGTCGGCGGAACAAAGTTTGCAAGCGTGTTTATTATTATCGGGTCGTTTGGATAATGAACCGAAAACGTACCAGTATGGGAAAGGGATGGGTGCGAGCACAACTTCAATTTTCCATTGACCGAAGCCCACCGAGCGGCAAACAGCGGCAACCTTCCGAACACTGACAGCCCTTTTGACAGGTGCCATTCCACGGCCATATGTTGACAGACAGCTAATCCCATAGTTCGTTGCACTATGAACGAATGGATTTCACTTGCTCTTTATTTTATGCATAAAGTTGGTTTTAAATTTCAAATCAAATCAAATCAATTATCTACACTTCAACCGAGTGGCGAGTTGTTTCTTTCAAATAAATGGTGCACAATTTAGAACACAAAACAACAATACTATCGAGGAAAAAAATTATGATTTTGTTCAAGAAAATTGTGACATAACGACAGGCATAACACTTAAAACACAACTAATAAACTCATTCACCTGAAACTGTTGCAAAAACATTAATTTTTCAGAAGAATAGCGTAAATTTAATAAACTTGGAAATGCACGAAATTGCAGCCTTAAGATTAGACAACAATTTGTTTATTTGCAATCCTCCAGGATTTTATTAATACACAATTGCGCTTTCCGAACACACAAAATTCTTTTTGATGAATATCACTCAAATTGGTTTATACTATTTTTCTGCTGCGTGAATAAATCAAGTTGAACGTGGTACTAAACTAAAAACAAGGTTAAATAATTTTATTTACCCATTTTCCCCTTGAATATTGCAATCACAAAAATGTGGTTGAATGAGCGATCAATGAGTTTGAAGCGTTTTTCTACCCCTTAAATCATACTCCGCCCACTTTCTAACAACCCCCTCCACGATTTTCATTGCTGCAAAACCCAAAAATAACATATCGCTTGAGGTGGGGAGCGGCGGGGAGCCGACAGCCCTTTGGAGTCACGCACACTATTGCAAATTCCACATTCCATGCCCTAAACGCGACAATGCGACAGTCGCATTTCCGCGCTTTGAAGCGTCGGTCTGATTTCGAGTTTCAATCTGGCAACGATGAGCGAAAGCCAACCGGACGATATTGTAAGTACTCGTTGATCTGCTTTGCTCACCACGGTTGGAATTATGAGGCTGGGTGTTTGTATTTAGGAGTCGCGATATCTTCACGTGCTGGATGAAGCGGAGCGCCTGCACGCACACATCGGGTGGATGTACTCATACTACCAACACTGGGGATCCTTTGATACTTTGGCGCTGTACTTACGGCAACAATCATGGGAGTTTATGCGGATCAACATCCAGTACGTTACGGACACCTGGACAAATTTAACCGCGCTGATCAACTCCAATGATCCACCGGAGCTGGAGGCGCTAATGAACAGCCTGGAACAGCTTCGACCCATGTGGGAAAGGGCCAAAACATTCCTGGAGAATGTCATACAAAGATCGGAACGTTTGTACACATCGGGATTAGTGGTTTGAATGGTCAATAAAAGGCATTCTTAAATTTTGTTTAAATTGTTTGATGTCCATGCATTGAATGTTGTTGATATAACGCAAACCCATGCTACCAGGGAGGGGGGAATCATTTGCTCGGGGGCCGGTGTAAACAGACGCCATTTCCCCGACACACTAGATTGCATTGATAGATTGCGGTCTACCATTCACAGTCGTTTCCCATTTCCACTGTGTGCACAGCAACAGAGATGTGTCGCGGTTTTCCAAACGCTTTACTTTTTCTTCCTCTTTTGATCTCCGTCTGTCTGTCGTCTCTACACAACAAATGACAGTCTTTTCTCCTCTCTCTTTCATATGTGTTTCGCCCTCTCCGGGAAAATCGTTCACGCTCTGCTCTCAATGCTTTCTCACTCTCTTCCTTTGGTCGCTCCGCATATTTTCCTTTTGATCGCGCGATCCGAAGTACGAGTGACTTGAGCTAACCTACAGGTGGCTTACATCATCAATATAAAAATAAATGTTCTATTGCAAATTTGTATTTTGTTGTTGTTCCAGATCGGTTCATATTTGGCGGGAGATTTTGTCGCCAGCAAATGCTAACTCTTCAGATACTTAAAACCAAGAATAAAAACAATTGATCGCAGCCCAAGCTACTATTTAATAAATACACCATTCCAATAGTACATGGCATAACAAAATTTGGGATTATTACATAGGCTCTATCGACTCTAAACTCACCTTCACTAAACATTGTATTATTCTAAAAAAAATCTGAAAGCAACAGTACTCTTCTCTTCAAAATGCTCGAATGTGGTAGGTTCCGTTCTTCTGACAGCGCTGGCTGTGGCATTTTCTCAACCACATGAAAATGTTCTATAAAACTTCCTATATGACACATTCAATCTATTTAGCCGAAACTACTGCCATTATCATTGCAGCGGATACATATTCAAATTCCGCTGAACCAAACGTGATCTTCACCGTGACTGTAACGGAAGCGGGCAATAAATCTGCTTTTATCTACCTCTTCAGCATTTTTAGTAAATTTCGAACAAAAATTTTTTTCTCCTTCTAGTTATGTTAAGCACTTTAGCACAGCATGGGGTTTTCGTAAGTCTTATAGCTATGTTACACGGAGTATGGGTCAATACTGTCAAAAAAGCGCAGTCCGTAAAAATGTACAAAACTCATTAAAATATATATCTGAATTCAAATTGCTAACAACTTTCCAGAACATCACACATAAAACATAAATCACGACAGGGACGGAAGCTAACCAACACCACCAGTGCACGAGCACTGTATACGAATGAAGTAGAGAGGGTTGTAACCGCTAAACAGGTCAAGGATAAAGCGCCGGTAAAACTGTTGCCTCTTAGTATACGTGTGTTAAGTTTAGTGAAGTTTCGTTCCATCTTTGTCTACAATGCTGATGCGTAACCGGCCCTTCACTGTCTCTGGCTGCTTTGTGCAGAAAACGCAACAACAACGAACCAATAAACGCGATAAGCTATTCCGTGTGTTAGTGGAGATCCAAAAATTGCAACAAGGGACCCTGCGAAGGAATTCTTACATTCCCCGCTCCTACCACAGTCCCCTCTTCACCTTTTTAAGGGGAGGGTCCCTTAAATATCCCCACCGTACCGTGTCTCAATATCGTTGTACCGTACAGATTGCCCTGTGCGTGTGTCAGTTTACTAGTAAGTATCGTCCGATTCAAGCCGATCGTATTGAACCGATCGTCGGGCACATTATTTGCATAACGTACGACGAAGCAGCAACATGTTGCACATTACCGAACGCGATGTGGTAAGCCGTTTGCCGTTTTTAAAGGTAGCCATTTGTTTGATTGAATGTGGTACTAATTGTTGTTTGTGAAATTACAGGATATTTGCATGCTCGCCATCATCGATGATATGGATCTCGGCTTGATCGCTGTACGAGAAGCGGCAGCTTCTGGAATGTTTTCCCTGGACACGTGGTACGAGTTGAAAAAACTTATCGATCGCATCGATAAAGCGTTAGTGATGTTGGGACCGAATGTAAACAAGTACTTTGGGTTGCTGGAACAGTTTCGCATCCGGTGGATAAACATTATGGATATCATGAAAGGAGAGCATTCCAGCAACGATGCTGACGATGGAGGAATGTGAAGTATTGTGAAGTGACACCACCGTGAAGTTCGGAGAGCATTCGTGACGTTCGTTCCTGTGAAGATCTCAAGCTCCAATTGCCACCAGATCGGAAACAACCGATGAGAATGATCGCGGATTACGCGCATTTGAGTCTAACGCTTACAATAATTAACGTTTAACTTCGGCAGCGATGGGAAGGAAAGCCATGTCTAGCCCAAAGAAAGTTTTTATCATACATGTAAGGATTGTTTTAGCAATGTAAAGTTATGCATCAGCCATATAAAAAATCGCCACTTTGTTGGAATATTTACTCAAACACATTGCGCAATGTTTTTATTCTAGTGTTATTTTTTTGTAGCTGAACGTTCGACAAAAAGAAAAAACCGTATTTTTTGGTATGTGGCTCAGCGGTTTATTGTTGTGATCGAGAGCAGACACTCTTTTTCGTTTCCGTTTCGCGTCCAGCTATTGTCGGGTGTATTGCAAATATGATTCATCATTTCAGCGTGGAACGAACTTTAACGTCTCGACCAGCAGACGATCGTGTTGCGATACACAGAACGTCCGATTCTTTGCATGTGGCGCCGGTGGGGTGTGTGCTGCTACCGGTCGCTTCCGTTTTGCCCGGCGGTGCTCGGTGGTGCTACTGGTGGTTGGTGTAGCAAGACAAACCGTGTCAACGTAGAGAAATCTGATTCCTCTCAGATTGAGGAAACATTCGATTTTTTTTTACTTCCGCGGAGCGTCTCAGCCAGACAGTGAGCTTTTTTTTTATTTTAAACTTTTCGAGCTACATTCTTCGTCAGGCTGTATCGTTCGAACGCGGGTTGGGGAGACAGTGACATTTGCTCTACGCGTGATTCATTCATGGTAAAAGATTTTTCCCTAATTCACCGATTTTTTTTTTAGAAAAGAACACACAATTCAAAGATTCACAATCACAGGGACGACTTCTTTCTCTGCACTTAATTTATTCAGCGAATTAGGCGACTTTTTGAAAAGATTCATTAAAATCAAATTAAACCAACATTATATATTAGAAAGGAAGGTATTTTCGACCCATTTTTTAACTTTTTGTTTAGATTTCGTGCTAAAAGCTAACTCATTGTCAAATTTACAAAAGTCGCGTATCTCCGCATACGCGTATACGAGGAACCGCGTATCTCGGAGACTTCCTGTATTCAATCCTTTAATAAGACATATAAACGATGCTTTAGAGAAGATACGAGGATATTCGAGATAAGCGGATTTCCGCGTATCTTCGAAAAAATACAATTGAATTGTAATGCTTTCTGGAACCACGTGGTGCTCGGTGACCCCTTATTGTCGGGGCCCCAAGCGAACGCTTCGTCCGCATATAGAAAGATCTGAATCTGTTCGTATGTATGGAAGAACAATGGAGGAACCGCTGCTATGAAGATCTCTTCGAGCTGTACGATTAACTCACTGTCGTGCAGCGGATTAGACTCATCACATTCCGGTGGCCTGAACACGTCATGAGAATGACACCGGGCAACCCGGATTGTAATGTCCGTTTAGGTCATTCACATAGACAGAGAAGGCGCGTGCTTTGTGGACGCGTCCAGGGCAGGACCAACTTGTACGAAATGTTGTCTGACATCGTGGATTTTCTGTGGGCCTAAGTGTACGCGAATCCTATGATATGAGCTACCAGATAGAGTAACCAAAGTAACGATAAGTGTATTCATTTTGATTGTGTAATTATATTTACGCGAGCTCAAAGTGGCAGGGGTTGAGACGACACACGTTTTTTGTGCAAAATCGATGCATCTGGTGAAATCAAGCCTGTTTTAATGTGCGCTGGGTCCCTTGTCACCGTTCAATCCGTGACTGATGTGCGTTGAAGGTGAACGTTATTGGTCGATCATTCTGCCTGCAGCCGGCACATGCGCACCTTCGAAAGGGAAAGGTATTTTTATTTGATGTGGCGTTTAACGGGGAAGTGTTGCTACGAACATGCGCATTTGCAAGCAAGCAGCATCGGTAGGTGGTGCTTTCAAGCGTTTCGTTTTATAGCGTTGAAGGCATAAAAAAGGGCACGAAGAGGTTAATTGATTTGCATTGACATAATGTTGGAAATTAATTTGTTTGCTAATTCGGTCCCTTTGGCCCCACAAGTCGGCGTGCGAGCTTAATCACTAATGGACAGCAGGGGTTAGCAAAGATTCGAAGTTGGTGTATAGATGTCTGTTCCTCGAGGTATATTACTGGATAATTTCTAGGTCCTATTGAAGTCTATTCCAGGGCAGCAAAACTACGGTTTATAGTTGATATAAGTTTGCTAGCCACATAGGTTGTTTTGTGTCTGACCATAGACATAGAGTAAATATGTTTTGTAGCCACGTGTACATTGAATTGACTCTAAAACCGGGGCGAGCCTATCACACCTTTCAGTGTTTTGTTCACTTCACAAATGTTTCTGAACCTGCCAATAGGTACCTCTTTGTTTGTGATAGATCATTTCCGTATGACAAACTAAGTATTCTATTTGTGAACCGGCCAATGTCCTAGATGCTGTTCTGGTGGGTTTGATGGAGATGAACTGACCACCTACCAAATTTTTACTCTTCGACAATCCTTCAGACTTCGGACAACGACATCAGTAGCAAAGGCCGGAGACGCATTGCACAGGGGAATTGAGTATACTCCGGGCTTCACCATATACTACGATCGAGATGGATAAGCCAAAAGTCTTAGACCATCAGAGCAAATGATTTAAATGCTCTGAACGTGTTTGAACGATGCATCCTCTGGACCATCTTTGACGTTGTTTTGGAGCATAGAGTGTGGAGGAGAAGGATGAACCAAGAGCTTGCTCAGCTGTACGGCGATCCGGATAATCTGACACCTGAAGCATACAAAAACGGTTTCCACCATTCCGTTATTTACTCACTCGTTATGTAAGCTGTAGATACACCTTGCTCGTATATGAACGAAGGAACGAGTGAAACGGCCAACGATCAACTGATCACGATTGGTTGAAATTGTTATGCACGCCGAGAAGTGCGCTGTATAACGAATGAAAAGAAACGAGAATCAAGCGTAAAATGGCGTCCACTACAATGTTACATTGACGACCACACACAGCTGGGGGAGAACTCCATGTGGGGTTTAATGCTTCAGTGAATACCCCACTTGAAACGCGTTCGCCAAACATACCATTAATTATCGTTGCGTGAGCTCAGTTTAGCAAACAACGCTTCATAAGGGGAGAGAGGGCGTTTAAAAACGCGCATTCGAAGCCCTCAACAGAGCAACGATATGCTTCCGTGGCCTTAAAATGTTTGCGTTAAGTTACCCCATTTGATAAAAAGCTATCTAGTTCAATTGCATAGCTGGAACCGTGCTATTACACAAAATGGTTGTTATTCACAAGCATTATCTTTCCACTTTGCATCTTCGCGAATAGAAGGCCTTTTTTCCTGGACGATTCTCCAGCTCGTTTCATCTGTTTGATGAGTTTGTTTATGGAGAAGGATAATCTAATCCAGCTGAACTATTTGGTAGACCAGACATATTCGATCTTAAATTAAAGAGGCATCCAGTGGTGAGTTTAGGTCATTGGAGGCCTTGATATTTGGGCGCAGTGGGGTTACTATAGAAAGCTATACGTCAACTGTCCAGAAACGTTTTTCGTGATCCTGTACAGTGAGTGTGTTTTGTCAGGTTGTACATCGCTTCTAAGTGTTATTAGGAATGTAGGTGGTCCGCAGAAAACGTTATCCTTAATCATCCCAAAATAAGTCTAATATCAGAGCGTTGCGTTCAGCTTTTTCTAGGATATTCTAGGATATAGGTTATATTTATCGAGAATATTCTGCCTAAACTTATAGGGTCTTGGATTTTGAATCACTTAGGTCTTGATCTTCATCGTGAGATTCTGTTGGCAATTTTACGAACATGTTTGTTGTTGGGTAACCAGAGCAGGACTACTGTTTGACAATGATCTTTCGCTAGATCTATTGTAGATCGGCATTAAAAAGCAGTTGCTATTTTGTAGTATCTGATATAAACCGACTGATGACGGAAAATTTTGACTGTACATGTGGTTGGATACACTCGATCCAACCACATTGCGCAAAACGACAGAAAGTTGCCGAACCCTGCTCTGTGCACCGCAGCGAATCATTTTTTACGGGCTCACTAGCCGGATTGTTATGCTTTTAGGGTGAGTATGGAAGGAAGTAAGAAGGGGTCGTTCGGTTTCCCGCGAGCGGGCTCATTCTCTTAATGTTAATTCTCTCGCGACAGCGGTGATGGAAACGCTCTCGCACAATGGGATTGCGCCTCTATCACAGCTGTTCTCGAATGTGAACAGAAACGCACCATACAACAGTTTTATGTTATATGTTGCTCATTTTATAGTGCATGGATTAAAATTTTATGTTCTTCAACATACGAACATAATTAAAAAAGATTACCCCATGCACACACGCACACTTTTCATTGCACTTTTGCACTGCTCTTCTAACCCAAGGGAACAAAAAGAAAGTTTTGGACTCTGTTTGCAAGCGCGTTTCGACCACCCAAAAATGGTTGTAAAGTAGCTTTGGATCAAAAATTCACGCAGTTTTGGAGCTCTCGACAAAACTCCACCCAAATGGTCGAAACACACTTTTTCTACCCATTCATTTCCACCGTAATGCTGCCTGTCTTTTAGTCCGATCCTGTTACCTTTAAGTTTTAAGGCATATGCATAGTACGTATTGACCGTTAAATTTGTTCGTCACAACTTATGAGAACAAATCTGTTATCACTACACTGGAAGGTACATTTGATTGGTTTGACTTTAATTGTACCTACATAAGGACCATGCCGTCCGGCGACACCAACGTGGAGTCCCACCAGAGCAAACTGTCAGAGATATCAATGGTGCTATTGCAAAATCTATTCTCATTAGGGACTAAAACCTGAAGGCGTATGACTTGTACGGCCAGACCGGTAGGAATATATATCCGCATCCCGTTCCCTATTTTATCTCTTGTCTCCCAATCCCAACCGGATAAACCTCCCGGACGCAGGACTGACTATCCAGCTATGGGTTAATGAAATCACAGAAAGCCAGAAACGCCCAGATCTCTTGAGGTTATTCAAAATCAATCTCTCAAAAAGTTTAGTTAAAGAAGGCAAATCCTGTGGAGCCAAAGCATTATAACATGGGATCTCACACACTAATTCATGGCCACAAAACGTTCAGCTGGACGATTCGCTTTGGTGTGACGAAGAACAAAGACCTGTGCGAGGAGGACATATTCATTAAACGGTGGAAAAGTGTGATATGTGAGAAAAACCACTCAACTCGAGAATGCTTCGGAGGGAAATTTCCATTCCTTGTGGGAGCGAGCAGGACGGACATACCGGTTAGAGCGAATAGATACCGGTTGGTCGAATTGTTGCGAGGTAAAAATTGCTGCTTGGGCTATGCCATTCACGACCTGCGCTGATGACGCCAGACTGTATTCGGTCTCTGCCTGTTTGGCCGTGTAGTACCATTACGGAAAGCGTATGCGTGCGGCCGAATTTGATTCACGCTAAGGCAAAAGTGTAAAAATTCACGCACGATTAACGTGCGTATCTGTGTGTTTGTGTGTGTGTGTGTGTGGAGAGGAAAAGCAAAACTCTATTGTCGTTTCCTTGGTGACACCGTAAACTGGTGAGGCATTACACGATTCGTGCTTATATTTCCCAATGTGCATTGGTGGTGTCTGTACGCATATAATCACTGTAGTTTAGCCTGTTTTTTGTTGTCATGTTGTTGTTGTTGAAACACGGCTCGCGAATGTTTCTGTCCCCGTACAAAACGTTGCCAAATTACGCTACCCACGGCAGAAGGACTCAAGAGACGCAGAAGTGCAAGGAAGGGGGAATATGGTAGCGCGTCCGTGACCGTGAGGTACATGCAAACTTTGGCACTGTAAAATCATGCCCAGCGCGACCCCAACATCGACAGGGACAAGCGCGTGTGGTGGCGTTCTATTTTTAGGGTCAAATTTTTAATGTTTCGCGCAAAAAAAAGAACACAATATCCAATACACACAGCCGTGTACCTAGACGTCGCAGCAAAAACAAAATCATTGCTCGCCCGCAGTTATGTTGCGCGTGCCCTGTGTGCAAGAGTGTGCGTGACTGCGTGCGGTAAGGTGTGTGTGTGCGCTCATGATGGGCCGGTTAAAAGGGCCGCAAACCGTACTCTTTGTGTTTCAAACCCTGCGAACCGATGCGCGTACCGCGCGGTTGCTGATGGTGTGCGTGTCATTTTATCGTGGATTTTCGCGTTTCCCAAGTGACATGACAGTGGTCAGAGACGGCATCCATTCGCTGTTAGCAGATGAACGAATTACGAGAAGCAACCTGAACAACCGTTGACTTGCTACGCATCGAAAGAAGTTTCCTTAATAGTCGGTGTTTTAGGGTGAGTTTCTTTGGAAACTGAGTTGGGCTTGAGGTTGTACGAAAAGGGTTGCGGGTTCGGGTAGGGTTTAATCTGCAATACGCTGGTGCTCGGTGTTGGTGCCGTTCCGGAAACAGAAACATTGTTTACAAACAAAACAACGAAAATATTACTTACACTGGTGGTTGTTGAGTCAATGTACCTCATTGAGCAATGCCTCAGAAGAAAAACAACCCCCAATGCGTCCTACAAAGAGAGGAAAAGCTTCCACGCAACAACCACGGCAGTTGCTCAGGTGAGTGTGAATACATTTTACATAATGAATTTTATTAGTCCTTCGTCTACGCACACCACATACAAGAGATGCAGTGTAATTTTAAAACATTCCCGAATGCTGCTACCGTTGCCGTCTCCACCGTCATCAGTTGAACCCCTGCACGTATGAGGTATAAACGGTTTGGTGCGCTTCAACCTCTGCGTGCGTATGCGTGCGTTCTTCTCGTTTTGTCCATTTCATGACTCACGGTAATCGGTGGGGGTTTTATTTTCCTTGAAGGCAAACAAAACATTCATTGATAACGCGAAGTTGCCATATCACACGCCATTATTCAATGAGAATTACAACTGTAACTATTATCCTTCGTGAGATGCATCAAGCCGAGAGGGAAGTGTTTGTTGTGCATCTCCTATGGCGGGGGGATGTTCTGTGGTAGAATGTCCTTCAGCAATTTCCAACTCAATTGCTTGTACTTCGACAACAACTTTGTATCGTTCACTTCTCCTGTGAAAAGGCTATCCGTGTGTAGTGAGGCTGGCGGTATCTTTATTATGAAACCTAAGAAAGTGACGTAGAAGAGTGTCAAGAGTGTTATTGCTTTCTATTCTTTTGCTCTGCCGCTTGAATCTTCTTTAGGACAGACGAATGTTTAATTAAGCAAACAAATACAAGCTGCTGAAGATGAGCTCTTGTCTGCAGCAGCTTTGCCACGGCTTTTCGCTACTTTCGCCTTTTGTGTACAGTCTGCTTCGATTCGCGCAGTCAACGAAGTAAATGCATTGCTTGGATTGATTTTAGTGGTTCGCTTTCGCCCGCTGTTTTTTTAGGGAAAGATGGGCGAACGAATCGAAATGCTTGGCCGTACGGCGAAGGGACACGAAATGGTGCAGCGTGTGTTCAAATCCGCTCACCAAGCGCGTTCCACCAGCATCGTCGGTTTGTCGTCGCCCGGTGGAATTGGGCATTGTGTTGGGTGTGTGTGCGCGCAGGTGTGGTGTGGAGTATGTGTAGCCCAAGTAGGAAAAAGCAGTAAAAATAAATCATTCATTTTCCACACACACACACACTCACTCACTCGGGTTGTTCGCCACCCGTTCCGCTAAAAAGCAACCCCGTGTCTTTTTGTTGTTGTTGTTTGCTTTAAAACGCAATCGAACGGACCGCGAGACATCTTTGGCTACCTTTTTCGCTGTTGCTATCTCTGTCCCTCTCTCCCTTTCAATCTTTTTCTGGCTTCTTCGCTGTAGCTTTTCATGCCTTGCTGCGATTAAACGTTCTCGCACTCATTTCATCTCCACTTCGGGATACCTCGCTTCCTCCTTCCTCCCCCTTTTAACCCCTTCCCCTCCGGCTCCTCGTCCACCATCGGGCTGTTGTCATCCCTTTTGCCACCCTTTTGCTCGACCGTGTCTTGGCAATGGCCAATTTTTTCGTGTGCGTTTCATGCTTCGTCTTACCCCACACCCCGCTCCGTGGGCCATTCTTTACACTCGCCTTCTTGCTTCTTCTACAACAACTACCAGCCTGCTCTGCCCGACGAGTTGCCATCGTTGGGCTTCCGCTGGTAAAAGCGTTATCCACACGGCGACCAGAATCGGCACGGCAAAAGGCGCCCGCACTATTTCTGCCCTTGTCCCCCGATTTCGTCGACCCTCAGTCCTACCCACCCCACCGGGGTGGTTCGTTCGTTTTGTTGTTTTAGCGCGTCGCAGAACAACTTTACCGTGTGTGCGCAACATCTCTACCGCGGCCAGCACCGTCACCCATCGTTCCTTCACGCTCTTCGTTGCCGTGTCGGAACCAACCCCTTTGCGCTGGTACACGGGGAGGGTTTTGATGGTGATTTTTTTTTAATCGGTTTGTGTCCGGAAATTTTTATTTTTTGGTTTGAGGCTTTCCTTCGCCCAGCCACATGCAAAAGACAATCGTGCTCTGGGGTGGCTGGTGGTGGTGGTAGAGTAGCGAAAAAAGAGTTCAAGAGACTTGGTACTCCATTAACTAGCTGAGCGATATTTTTTTGGTTGGAATAGGGCACAAAGTGATGCTTTTTTATGCAAAATCGTTGCAATTACAATCGTTTGAGGTGTAATTCTGGAAGAAATTGATCAAATAGATGTATTTTCGTTCGAGTACCATGGAGTTTTCAATCTGTTTATACTTAGTAGATTTTTTACGTTTCGAATGTCTGTAATTTCTTGGAATAGTACTTTAATAATTATTGAACTTCAGGTTATATATGACTTAGAATGTGTAGAAAAAGAATTCACCAAGCTATCATGATCACTTATTGTATTAGACTGGCTGTTATCACTGCATCTTATATGTATGCCTTTATAAAACGCTTTTCTGCAAGGCCCTTCATGCATCTAATATCATTCGTAGTTGGCAGCAACTTGGGCAATCACAGATCGCTCTATTTGCATTTTGACGTATGCATCCGGAACAGACAGTGGGCCACCATGGGGGTCCTTAAAGGCAAAGAACCGAACTCTGATAAGATAAAATATGTGCAAATCACCCTATTCCAGCGTTTAATCAATTTTTGACGACTTGCAGTGCAAAACTACCAACGAAACGCACTTATCCACGATTGGCAACGATGTACAGCTTATTGTACTGGTAATATACCCCAAGATTGATGAAAAAGCAAACGTGTCCAAAATGTCCAAGGCGGTGACGGATAGGCTGTAGGGCACAAAGGGAAGTTACTCATCGTTTGCCTTTTCGGATCAATACCCGCAAATCCCGGTGGCACATTCTGGCTTTTGAGTGTGAAGGTACGAACCGGTAAGGTTCGTTAGAGTGTTTGTCCATTCGCACCACTACTTCTAGCTCCGAGCTACCCCTATGTACTACCGAGCGACTTCTTTGCGTGTGACCCGGACCCAAACATTAACCCACAGTTAGTACGCGGATGATGTTTCGTAACGGACCGGGGCCCAACTGAAGAAAAGGCAAAGCAAAGAAAACCGAGGAGGGTGGAGGATATTGTTGTGTGGTCATTATTGTGCCAACTTGCCCCGTTGTTACATGGGCCGCGACCGTGCGGAAGAGTGTACAAGCAAAATGGGGCATGAATGAGTCAACGAGAGATAGAGTACCACCCCCCCAACGTGCCCGTCGGGGGTGGGTTAGGTGTGGTGGCCAACAGAAGAAGGTGTTGGTGTGGTGATCTGGCTTTTGTCTTTTCTACCCGATGGTCGATGGTCGCGAGATAGGCTCACTTTTACCATCACCGGCTACCGCACGGCTCTGACACGTAGTGACTCGTTGTTTAGCCTGAAATATGCTCGATTTGCGCGTGGACGCGTGAACGAATGGAAATGGTTACTCCCACCCTTCCAAGTAACCACTCTGAACGAAACCTTCCCCCGATCGTGATGGATGGTGGAAGGCGTTGGAAAAGTGGAACGAGAAGTCCATCGGAAGATCTCGACAGTTTGGGGCATGCGTTTCAATATTAAGTGAATGAATAAAATGATATCTTCCTGATGGAACACTGTTTTTGACTGATTTTGAAAAATGGCATGTGCAATTGTTGATGCTATTAGAGATAACGACACAATTCTATTGCACCAATATGATTATTTATCTACTTAGGAAGGGCTTTTGATAAAGGTTTTTGCATCAAAGTAATATTTTCATTTCTCTCCCTTTACAAGAGCTCCAAAGGCTGACGTGGACCAAACTCTGCTCCCGGTGGAACTTGTGGAAGGTTTGTCGCGTGTTGGTGGTGTGTTTACGTACATGAGCACCATAGTGAGAGGGAACGGACGGCACCAATAAAAAAAAAACGTACAAAATCCGATGGTTTATGCGAGCATTGGCACGTTGGTCGTCTGTTCGCGCCCCGTTCCCATGCGGGAGGGCAAACCCGTTGTTGTTTGATGTGACGCGTCGACTCGATTCGGACAACCACCAACACACAGAAGCATTGAAGCGGTGTGTGGTTGGGTCGTTCGATCGTTTGGTTCGTCAGTTCGTCACCCTTCCTAGCTCCCGGGGGTGGTCTCCCAGTCCCTCATCCAAAGATGGTTATGATGAGCAACGAACAACAGCACTTTCGGTGGAGCGAACTAAGCAGAAGGAAGAGCCACTATGAAATTTGCATGAAGTGCATAGCTGTGGTGGTGTGAATTGAACGGAACAGCTGCAACGCTCTTGGCACTCTGGGTCTGATGGTCTGAGCATTGTTTATTCGAGCAGGATGGAGCAGAAAGATGTAATTTAAATTTTCTCAATTTCTTAATGAAAAGGTGTAAGAAGAGGTGAGAAAAATCACGTCCCGTGGATATATTCTTCCTTGCTTCATCTTCGTTTTCCAACTGTTTTTCACCTGCATCAAATGTAAGCTGAACGTCTGAACGCCGTTTGCTTCTTGGGAAAACTCTCTCTCTCTTCTGGAGCTAATAGTGCGGTGGAAATGATAGCGGACTCGTCCCGGAATCCGTAGGTGGGCCCCCGACGGAAGGAGATATGTGTTCTTGTTTTGGAAAACTGGTGGCAAATGTCAATCAATCTAGTGCTTTGCGTGCGTTCTTCCCCGCACACACTCCAGACTATGGTGATCCGGAGTAGGAAGAACCTCGACGGTCGTGGGCGTGGAATGATTCATACACAGCGAGTTTTATGTCACGTTTTCGCGCCTTCCCTCCCTTATTTTTCCCTCCCGGGCAGTTTTCCACATTGCCCGGGAAAACATGATTAAATCCCGTGCCCTCAGCCAAAAGCAAACCTAAGTAGACTATCTCTTTCTTGCTCAATGTCAACTGTCTCGCTTACACTGTCTGTTTGGCTCTCTAATTTGGAAAGGCACAGTAGTGATTGGCACATACCCTCCTGGTGCGCGATCCCTTCCTTGAGATGGCCACCCACACTTCTGTTTTCCATCTGCATATCTGTGGCAAATAATTATCTCTCCCGTTTTTACCTGTTTGCTTGTTCTCGTTTCCACTTGTTCGACGATATCCGCGGTGTGTATTGCGCCACTTCTGCGATCCGAGAGTGGGGTTTTGCATTGCAAAACCATGAAACGCTCAACGCTCAACGTGGAAAAATCACATTTATATGTGCTATAAATTAAACTTCCTCATTCCTTCCACGGGGGACGGGGGGGATGTGTGGCATGAAGGTGGGAAAACTTTTCAGGAACGAAAAATGAAAGTCTCCCCCCCGCTTTCGATCGATCTAGTGGCGGTAGAACTGGAACATGTCAGGTTGGGTTTTTTTCTCTTGCAGTCATTTTGTGGGTTGTGGAATAGTGTTCAGCAAATTGCTGCCATGGCAACCATGGTTGGGGTTCCATTACACTCGGGAGACCTTACATTTTCTTTAGCTTACGAAATTAGGGAAATGGTATCGTATAATACATTCATGTTGTTGCAAACCCCGATTGTTGATCTTTCATAGCAGCAAATCATTGGAGGAATTCCGAATTTTGATAAGAAACTTGTGTAACATCCGTGTTCGTAAGGTGCAATTGTCCCTCTTCGTTTATAGTAAAGTCCCACATACGTCTTCATTCTCGGCACTACAACCTCGAGAGATCCAGAGGCTTGCCATTTCTGGCTGTTTTTGATTTTATTAACCCGTAGCAGGATAGTCGGCCCTGTGTACGGTCCGGTTGGGATCTTGGACCAGTCCAGGGGTTGTGAAGGCCGACGCCGCTACCAATACACCACCGAGCCGTCCCATACCGCCTTTGTGCCTTCGACATCGGCTAAAGCCTGGTGCGAGACAGGAACACTCCTTCATGAGAATAAGTTAATTTTTAAAGTATTTCTTCAGACTTTAATATGCATAATGCACCTATAGCATAATTTTGAAAACTATTGCAAAAGTAAAAAGGTGCAATGTGAATCGAGCAGGAGTGTTGGAGGTAAAACTATGGAGTACTCATCAATTCCAGTAATGGCAAAGAATGTCAATTATTTGTTGATCATTGTTGTCATCACCTTCAAGGATTTTATTTTTAGATATCAAGTTTTAAATAATTCGTTTAAATTGCTTGATTGAAATGTAGCCTATAGCTCTTTAAGATATCTATTCTTGTATTTATTTTTAAAACCTAAAAAGTGCATTTAAAAAGTAATCTCAAATGTATATAGTTCAGTTCTGATTGGTCGGTTATTTGCAGCTGCTGCAAGTATTCATAATTCCTAATGGGGGATTGCTTTTAGCCGCAACAGCTGGGTTGAAAATAATCGACAGAATGTTTGGATGGGATCTTTCTGGCATCCATGCTCGGTCTGATATTACTCTCTTTCTCTCTGTCTGTCTGTGTCACCTATACACTCTCACTGCCAGTGAGAATTCCGGTTGCATTAGTCGAAAAATGCATGTAAAAACGCGGGCGGGTGGGCAATAACTTTTCTATGCTGCACAGCACATAGCCAGCGTTCGTTTGTCCGAGTGGTGGAATTCCTGCCCCGTTCATGCTCTGTCCTATTTGCTGCTTCTTCTTCTTCGAAAGGCTTCTGTTTGTTGGTAAAAAGAAAGCATTCGAACGAACGCAAACCCGGGCAGAGCGAGAGCATGTTGAATGTCCTTTGTGCTGGTTGTTCTTGGCGGTTGTTTTGTTTGTCTTGCTGCTGGGGCTCCTGAACCCCGAGCCCGGAGGCTCCCCCGCACCTAATGGTGAGCCTTGGTCCAAAAGGACAACAGCATCGACTGAGCTTGTTTTCGGCAGGCACTCTTCGGTTACGGGGGGGTGAAGGTGGGTGATTTTTTTGTGACTGTGTGTTGCTCGTTTGCTTCCATGCCAATGTTCGTGGTAAAGGCTCCCGAAAATTGCTAAGTAATAAATTTAATTTATGTCCGTCACGTCCGGATCGACTCCCCGTACACCCCCCCTCCCCACGTCTTCATCCCCGCTTCCCGCCCGTTTCTCCCTGGGATCACATTGCACGCGAATTGGAGGCCATGTTGGAATTTTCCGACCAAACAGGCACCCATACCACGGGACGTTTGGTCGTGGGAAATGGCCGACCCCAAAATAGGGATGTGTTTTGTGTGCACGCGGATGTATTTGCTACCCGCCGGGTCCGCTGGGGCGCATGTGATGCTATCTCCAGCTCCAAACGGGTGGCATCTCTTTCTTCCAGAGTGTGGCCGGAATGTGCTGTATCTCCAGTGCCAATGGACGATGACATTGCTTTTATTACCGTCCCCGGGGGTCGTTAGTCCCAAGAAGTGAACCGGGGGTCGTCTGGGTCGCATGGGTTTTGAGCAGCACCGTGAGCAAAGATGATTATTTTGGCCGATTACAATAACATTTCAATGAAAAGAGTGTAAATATTGGTAACTATTTTTTATGTAAATAGTAAAGAGATTTTGTCTCTTGAGAAGGATATTGGGAAATTTGGGATTTTTATCAATTGCAGTTCAAATTATATCCTGAAACTCGTTCGAATATACCGAAAGTCTCTCGGTTCCCATTTGATTATGCTCTAGTTTGTTTCAGCCTTTGCGGACGTGCTTCCGAATCTGTATGCTCCAACACTGTTATTGCCAGTAGTTTCCCACCAAAGCGAATAGAAAACGGTCCTGTTACATTGGTGTTGTGGCGTGTATCATGCGCCCTGCCGAATGTTTGTTCTACGTTACAGTAGTGGGCTCACATTCCATTTAGCTTGCTGCTGAGGGGGACTATTGGAGTTTTGCTGTTTTTTTTAGGCTGAGGAACATCATCAGTTGCCAATGGTTGTGCTTTATCATGCAGCCGAATGCCCACTGTCACTGGGTTGTGTGTCTTCTGGTGTGTTGGCAGTGTGTGGCCGTATCCGTGCTGGTCTGTTACAATGATGAGGAGAGCTGTTGGAGACTATCAATACGTTTAGAGCGACGGATCTAGTTTATATCAAAAAGTAGATTTTTTCATTAGTTAGCAAAAAGAAATCCTTTAACTTCAATATTTTTGAAGTATTCCACAGCAACTCGTCTAAACGTAAAATAATTCGCAATACACAAGAAGAACTGTTAAAGACCATCAATACGTTTTGAGCTACGGATCTAGTTTATATCAATAAGTAGATTTTTTCATTAGTTAGCAAAAAGAAGATCATTAAACTTCAATTCAAGAATTCCACAGCAACTCGCCTAAACGTAAAATAATACCGCAATACACAAGAAGAACTGTTAAAGACCATCAATACGTTTTGAGCTACGGATTGATTTTCTATAAATAAATTGCATTTGTTAATTAATTATTAAAAAGCAGATCACTTAAAGTCAGTATTTCTACAATATTCCACCATAACGGAAGCTCGTCTAAATCGAAATCTCATCTATATTCCAAGACCAAGGAAAATGCATAGATAATGGAGTGCAAGAAAAAAACAAACCCCGCGATGCAATATTGCATCACATATAAAATGCATACATGTTGCAAATTGATGCACTGCAAACATTCGTTTACGTTCACCATTAGGCACACGCATCGTGCGCGTGGCCCAATGAAATAAAAGCAAAGCGCCGAAATTGGAACACATTCCCGTACTGTACATCCCGTACCGGGAGTCACCGGTTGGGTGTGCGACGTAGAAATGGTTGACATTTTTCCTATCGATCGTGCATGAATGCAGCCGTCCGTGGTGGAGTTCCTGGCGAGTGCTGTGTGCGTCAGAATTTGAGGTACGAAGGGTCGCTTGATTGTTTTATATCTGCCAAGCTTTTTTCCGCGCCATCGTCGCTGCGTCCCGTGGTGGACGTGCATTTTTGGCTGGAATTTGTATTGTTTTTGGGGGTGAGAAGAGGCAAATTGCTGTGGTGGAGGGGTTTGGAGAGAGAGCTTGCATGGTTGCATCCAAACGGACCACGGCCACATGCCGACGCAACGGCACGGGCGTAACGCGAAAAGCCTTTCGGAACGGTATACCGTCGTTATCTTTGTGTTCAGTTTGGTGCAGCTCAGCTATCATCGATGGGGCACTCTTCTGGTGTGTGCAGAAGCCGTCTGGTTTGCATTCGCGGTAAAACCGGGTACTGCCCGGTTGACGTTGGTTGCATAAATACGTAATATATCATTTTGCCACGATGCGCTGGAGATGATAGGTGCGTTGTGCTGGGGAACCGTCAGACCGTTTGGGTGTCTTATTTTTGTTCCAACTTCGTGGTGAACTAAGCGAATATTGGTGAAGGTTTTGTTCGTTTCGGTGTGTTTCTTGTGTGACGTACCTACGGTTCTTTGCGAAGTGTTGAAGATTCTACACCATCAAACAAATCAATCTCAGGACACCCCCGGTACGAGACCAATCAATAAGCTTCTCTTTACACAGTAGCGTAGAGACACTGCCACACAAACCCCCACGCTAGGTTGTTCCTTTTCATGTGGTGTAAAATTGTCCTTCCGAACGGCAACGAATTGCTGCGCTCTGTGCCGTCCCACTGGCAAATCGAATGGAAATTTATTGACCAACCATATTTGGTGCATGGGTTGCTGCAGGACTAGAAGCTGCAATGCATGGCGCTGCTGTACACCTGTGAAACCACGGGGCTCCATTGCAGAGCGAATGCATACGTGACCTCCCCCGTGCGTGCTACGAGCCTTGAGACGCAACCACCGAGACATGGGCGTCCTATCGTCCGGCGTGGTTTTGCAATGGCAGAACTTTGCCTGTGCAACGACAGACAGGACTTTGGGAGACATGATGTGGTCCCCGAACCGGAGAGGCCAGGTGAGTTTTCCAGTGACGGTGCAGCTGGAGATGAGCGCGCCCCGTTTTGCACCTTCTTCTACCTACGAGCGAAATGGAGAAAAGTTTTGGATCGTCTGGATGTGGTGGAGATGACTAGCAGGCCGGAAAGGTGACAACCCCCCTTTTATTGCGCAATCGAACTATCGACGGGTTCGGGTTTGGCCGAAAGTCATCGCATCGGCATCGTTCCCTACCCTGGTTGGGTTTCCACTTTCCGTGGGCGAAACGATCCAGACCCTGTTGGCTGAGGTGGCGGTGGAGTCGTTTCGCGCTTCTAGCACATAGTGTATGGCCCTTCCTCTTCTTCCTTTCATGGGATAAAGTCCCCAACTTTCCAGCCCGACGTGCGCCGACGAATGGAAATTGATGGTGTGCCGTTGTATGGTGCCGCGCGACCATTTTCCATCTGAATCGATATGAGGCGTTTAGATTGGCGGTGCGATTGTGGTGTGCCTAGTGTGTCAAGCAGGTGGAAAATTGTTCCAGAGAGCCCCCTCCCCAAAGGGGTGTGATGTGTGAGTGAAAAAGAAATTATGTTTCTTTGGGGGGTTTTATCAACTTTTTATCAGAGTGTTGAGGTTTTAGTGCTCCTTTCCATATTGAGAGAATGGAACTCCAATTCTGCAGAACCTTTAACCTAATTAATTTAAATTGTTTTTAAAATGGCGTGAAGTGTTTAAGATAATAGTAGGATGCCTTGAATTTCGAACCTCCATTTCCGTTCAATTGGTTGGTGCTGGTGGAAAACCCCGTATGCACTCGACACCTATCTTCCCACGGGACGAAGAACTCCATCAGCAAGGAATGTCTGCTTGTATGTGTACCATTAGCCACACAGATGTGTGTGTGTGTGTGTCAATTAATTTTCCTCTCATTAGAAACCTTTTTGGGCCATCGTTTACCGATACTTTTTTTTTGCTGCTGCTGCTGCTTTTCTTCACACACATGCCTTAAAGGAAAAGCTTTGTGCGCACTCGCGCTCACGGAAAGAGAATCACCTTTCATTTAGCGTGATGTGTCTCTGTGTTGTGAAGCTTTTCTCTCGATAAAAATGTTTCCCATTTCCCGGTGAAGAAATCGCTCTCTCTTTGTCTCTCCTTCTAGCTCCATCTCACTAATGCTCCGGAACGGTCGGACGGGTTCCTTAATTTTCACCTCGCGAGAAAGTGGGCGCTTTTCCGGGATGCATTTCTTTTAGTGTTGTTTTTCCGTTTTCCCCGACTCGCGACAACATTTTGTGCATGTGCCTTCTCGCTCTCGTTATGTTTGCTTGTCTTTCTCTCTCTCTCGCTCTTGGTTTATCTATCTCTTTCCCTTTCTTTGTTGGATGTATTATTGGTAGCGTTTGTTGCTTTCGTCCTTTTCGATGCTTTTCATCGTTTTTCCCAACACACACACACGGGAGCGCGCTTTCTACTTCTCGCTTATGGTTTGACCCGGCAAGAGCTCCCAAAAATTGGTCGGCAAGCATTGGGGGACCATCATCCCGTTTCAACCTCCATCTATTACTCTCCCGCACCGCCGCTACACCGAATGATGTCGTCCTCTGTGACAGTGGTGCGCGAGTCTCGGGATAACGAAAATGGCGGCCATCTTGATTCAGGTCCTTTCGCTACATTCACACCTGCCCTTTCTTCCGTGCCGATACTGACCACCGCAGCGCAGGTGGAAGGTTTCCGAATAATCCACATAATGGGCTTTAATCTGCATACTGTGGCAGCTTATCTAAACAATCATATTACGGAAGGCTATGATATGTATTCGCACCTAATAATCCTTGCTAATCCATGGCATGTAGCAGTACAGCGACAGTTAGGAGCATTTTTTTTGTTTGCTGTTGCTTTTATGTAAATGACAGCTTATCATATATTCTTCCACTACTGCACTGCCCGGCAGTCTATCGTAAAATATCAAATACAGGATTATGTGCTTCTGTGGGGGGGTGGGGGGGGGGGGGGGAGGTGGAAAGCATAAACAAACAAACAACAGCTGTTATTTTGTGGCACCAAGCTTCCCCCCCCGCCAAACTGCACTGTTGCTTTCGGTCGATTGTTGTGTCGATGACGTCACGACGATTCACGGGATCGTTAATAGTAAGCAAACCCGTCGTTCAACAACGTTGCCGCAACAACAACAGCAACCAGGGGGTGGGTGGACATATTTTGGCCTCAACGAGTTCTGCCATAGTTTGGGTGGTGGAAAATGAATTTCCATTGCTAATTTTCCACCCCCCCCGACTGGTCGATGTCGAAAAGCTGTCGAAAGGATTAAACAGTTTGAAAGAATTTTCGTTTTGTACTCTCTTTCTCACTCTTAACGCCTCTTTCTCGCTTTCTCTCTCCTGTGCTTTGTTTGTTTTAATTGATTTGTGTAGTAATGTTTAACTCTTTATGATAATGTTTGCTTGCGTAAAGAATTAACCCTTAAAGTATCCTTTTTTCCAACCGGTTCGATTGTTTTTGGGTAAATATTCGCTTGCTATGGTAATTCACTGGAAAGGAAACACATTAGGATGTTTCACTTTCACTTTCGGTTGATTAATATACATACATGTCAAATCTCCCTATGGGTGTATGGGTGAATGGCGTCACCCACACCATAGCTTAAACACACGCAACACTTTCGCTGGTGTGTCCTGTTTGCTGGCGTATAAATCCATAATGCGCACCTGCCCCTCTCTCTGCGTCCCTTTACATCCTTGCCGCCCCGTGTCCCACTGCGCTCACTCCCACACACGCCAACCAAATTAGGTCATAATATGGTCCCCATCCAACCCCATCCCACAGTTACAATGTGTGGGTGGATGTTGGGGTTTGGAGGAAGGAGGTTAATTGAATTTCCATACGGCTAATTAGCGGGATTCACATTAAATTTTCATTCGGCTTCATGGGACCAACTTGGGACCACCAACTTCCACGCGTCCTCTCTTCACACCCTCTTTTATACCTGGTGTCCATCTGCCTGTCGGCACGGTGCACAAATTGCCATAAAGACCAATAAATTGAAGCAATTAAATAATACAGCGAGATACAGTACACCCCGAAAGCCGATTGGGTTGTGCATTCCTGTTCCGGGACCGGAAGTGCCACCAGTAGTCAAAGAGCGATAATGAATAATGTTGCGCGTGTGTATGGCGCTGGTTTTTTTGTTTTGCTTCGCTTCTTATCAATTTAAAGCATCAGTTAATTTGTTATCCCGTCTCTCGGGGGGGGCTTTTCCGAGTGGGAGTCAATGCTTGCGATTGATTCGTACAGGGCAATTGTTTTTTGCAGTGTTTATTGGTGTTTATGAATGGAATATGCTTACAGATGCATGGATGCGAATAATAATGCTGGATGATTTTAGTTTCAAAACACTTTAAAGTGGACTGTTGAGGAAATATTGAGCTTGATACTTGGTACAACCGCCTGGACACAATCACCTGGAGTTCTTGCCCAGTTGCAGAAGTGTCCTGTACTGCAAACATGTTCGTCAGTCCTCAGTTAACCTTCCACATATACTGCCCTTCTAGCTATTGGAATCCTCTGTCCTACTCACGGTATAAGCTCACTACGACTCCTTCATTGTCTTTCTATACATACTGCCCTCTTAGCTCCAGGAGTTCACTCGTCAGTGATTTGTCCGTTGTCCTCTCTCATGCATTACCCTTAGATCTGATGGAGTTCTCTGCTTCTTCATTCCATGTGATAGGCCTAAAAAGACTACACTGCACGACTAACCCACCTGGAATCTGAATAGTCTTATTAGCTATTCATGAGTCACTAATTAGACATCAGACTATGGTCGTCTTATGGAGCTCCTCGTTGCATACGAATTCCAAAAATCTTTCAAAGCATTTTCTATTGAAATGTAAGTCGAAATTTTCGACTTTTTTAGGCAACGGTACTGGAATTACATAGGTTCCGTATATCCCAATTTTTAACTGTCACGACATGTGTCCTGAGTGAAGAAGTTCCTCAGACGTGCAATTGTGGAATGTATAAATTTTGTGTTGTTAAATGTTTTACTTTCCTTCAATACTTAGACGTGCTATTGGAGCTCACCTTCTTGCTACAACAGGAGCCAGAGTGATCAAATCAGCCTCCGGTCCTTGTGGATTTTAGCTCCGCAGAAAAAAAACCAGCAAAATTGCTCGGTTGTGTTCACCCAAATAAAAGCAAGACAAAATCAACGTTTCATCCCTCGCAATTGAACGATTTTCTCTTTCATGGCTCTGCTCACCTCACCGCTCACATCCAGCAACGTCCAATACCTTCAATTTCTAGCGCGCTTTTTTTTTTTGGCCAACCAAAAACGGTGGCACAGAACCTTCATCAATCTTGTCGCCCTTCGGAGGGAGCAATTCATTTCGACTGTTTGCTTCATGAGCAAAACAAAAAAAAAAACACCATAAGAACCGGAGTGATGTGTGCCTGTCTCTGTGTGTGGCTATGTTTCCGCGTAAAATGAGATGCGGAGTTTGTGTGCTTGTGACTGGGAAGGCTCTTCAGTGCGTCCGGTGTGTGCGACACAACTTTCTGTGTATTTTGCCAGTTGCCCGTCCGACAGCTCCCCACAAACAATCCACGCTATCGAGTCCTCCCCGCTTTTCCTCATTTGCTGTATCGCGTTCACCCCGTTTTTCCTTGCATCCGGCTGCTTTTACTTCTAGACACGAACTCCACTGGTGCTTCCCCTGCTTCCACTGCTACTTTTTGCTGTGTGTCGCATTTTGCACTTCCAGAATCGGTCGCTAGTCTCGGGATCTGTTGCGGTGTTGCGAAGGAAATGCCTCGCGGATAAAATCACCCGGGACCACCAACAACACGGACTGGCAAGCGAGAACGCGTGACATGGGTGACATCGACTGCTGCTGCTGCTGCTGCTGGGGGATGCTTGAGAATTTCATATCACAAGTGTCTTTGTTTGCGAGAAAGGCATACGGTGTGGAACGAACGGGCGGAAGCAGCGTATGGGGGAGAAAGGATAACAATTTTGGGGGTGGGAAGGTGAGCAGCTCCTCTGGCTTTTCCGTTATCGCTGCCTCTGCAATAATCGTTCATATCCGCTCGTTGTTGGTTGATAGGTTACGGTAACGCTAGTAGCTTTTCACACAAAACAGTCGAAGCAGATAAAAAGTGGAGGTGGATTTTTTAATTTATTTGAACCCTTTTTTTAAATAATTCGTTAGTCCAGCACACCGGTGCTGAGTGTCCACCACATTCGCATTCGCATCACTTATCGATCAACCGGTGTACCGCTCATCCTGCACTTTCGGAAGTGAAAATAACTTTCCCATTTTCCACTGCGCAGTGACCTCCCGCGTCGCATTTTGGTGTGTGTCGTTCGCCGCCACGACCGATGGTTCTATTTTTCCAATTCCATTTTCCCACCATCCACCCCCTTCTTCTTGCCCCAAATGAAACATCTCGACAAAAAGGAACACAATGGTGGAATGGAAAATTTAACCCAACAGCAGGACCCCCGGCAGTAGCAGCAGCAGCAGCAGCAGGTAGCCGTCTAACACCTTCGTCCCTGCCTTGTGTGTACTTCCCCCAATCAAGCCATCCTTCTTCTTGTTTTTTTTTGTTATTCCCGCGAATATCCCTTGGCCCTACGATGTACATTTTCATTTTCTCCCAATACCCTCTCGAACCCTCGAAGCAAACGGCGTAGAGGGGTGGTGGTTCATCCGGAAAAAGAAAAGGCTCTCTCCAGGGTTTGGGCGAAAGCGCGCACCAATCCAATCCGACCGTCGTTGCCCGACTGGGTGTGTGTCTGTGTGTCCTTTTGTGTCCGTGGCTCCTCTAGATGTGTTTTGTGCGCGGGTTTTCCCGGGCTCGGAAACTGAGGTCAGCGAATTGGTCGGCACCGGGTTATTATAATTTGATTGCTACGGTTTCGCAACGGATGGAACACGGTCTCGGTGTCGCTTTCGTTCTGGGCCGGGCCGTTAGACTGGGGCACCTTTTTTGTTTTTTGCTCATCGGGTCCGGCATGTGTGGCTGAGTTCGATTCGCTCGCTCGACACTTTTCAAGTGGCGGAGGAGGACCTGTTTCCCAACGAGTTAACGCACGAGTTGCTCCGAGCTGACTGTATGCGAGCGCTAAGCCGAACTACGTGGATGATGAAGTACGCAAGGCAAAGATTTCGTTTAGATTTGATTACTACTAACGAAGAGACACCGAGATTATTGGCACGGCCAGAGTAATCCAAACCATTCGGCGTTTTATCTCCGTTTTACAATTGTAAAGCGTTCGATTCATCGTCGATAATGTCATATCATTAGTTCCACGCAAACCGAGCGTGTAATTTCCACAAACGATAACACATCGGCCGCTTATTTTGATGGTTTCATCGATTTTATGCTCCATAAATTATTCACCCACATTCCGATCGGACTCGATTGGTCGACGGTTCAGTAGCGCCGCAGCGGTGGTACGGAGGATCGCTTTTGAATGTGTGTTTCCTTAGACAATCGAAGTTTTGTTACACCACCAGTTGCTGTTGTCTGTGAATGTAACGATTAAACGTTTGTAATGAGTAAGAAGCGTCTTAGGCGAACGTTTGTATGCTTGTAGTGTGATCTAATGATACTGGAGGTATGAATGCATTCCAATTACTTTTAAATATGTAATATTAAGATTAAACATTTATTGGAATTCTCTTCCATTAGCTGTGATTATTGAAAGTTATTAGTTTTACATCCCACTCCAGCAAAAAGCACAACTACTTCAAGAGGTCTAGGGGTCTGCCATTTCTGGCCTTTTTACCCTTAGCTGGATAGTCAGTGCTGCGTACGGAGGATTGGTCTAAATGGAATCTGTTCTACCGTGTAAAGGCCAGTGGATGAGAAGAATACAGTCAACTTA
The DNA here is from genome assembly GCF_943734755.1 of Anopheles moucheti. Taxonomy (NCBI): domain Eukaryota; kingdom Metazoa; phylum Arthropoda; class Insecta; order Diptera; family Culicidae; genus Anopheles; species Anopheles moucheti. Next base: position 9,210,928 of record NC_069141.1, on the reverse strand, counting down.
TTTTTATTTTATTCTAACGATCTGCATGTTTTCATTTTCTTTTGAAGTCCGAGGTATCTCAGCAATATCTGGTAGGTAGTTCAAACCAAGGCGAATTCAAGTGATAACGTTTTTGGCAGTTTCTGGATTCATTTCAAGTTGAACTGGAGTAGGTTGAGGTTGATGGATCTGGACATTACATTAAAATATTGTAGTAAAACCTGAACAGAGTCCAGAAATGCCTCTAACTTTACTGCTCGAAACATTCTCGACAGAAAACTTGAATGATTCCTCATGTGATTCCACTCTCAATTCATTTTTTTGGCTAGTTTTCCGCTTTAGTAAATCACAAAAATGATCTATTTTTCTGAGTGTATATCACCGTTTTAAAAAGAGTGTTGTACAGAAGAGCAGGTTATTTAACAGGTAGCAGTGGAAGTATGGCAACACATTGTTCCATCCCATCAATTTTGCGCGTACGATTCTTCGACTCATCATGGCTCAAACATGCCATAATCTCATCGATAAAGATGGTTTCTTCGCCATCTTGCTTTATCCGTCACGTGTTTTTTTTTTGCCGGTTTTCTTTCTTTTGCACTGCTCGTTGTGTCGTTTAAAAGTCGCAAAATTTCGATTCCTAGTTCCTTTCCATTCTGCTGTGCTGTGGTGGCATTAGACGCAAACGGAAGAGACAGGAATGTGGTTGGTAGCTCTTGCGCCCTCAAGGGTGCGGAAATTTGTGGATGAATGTTTGGATGGGGGGGCTACTCACTCCACCAAAAAAAGAAAAAAAAGATCCGTCACCATCCATCCAACCGGAAGCGTTCGTTATCTTTCTTTCCTACCTGTTTTTTTGCCTTTCTTTCACACAAGGAAAATCGCCGGAGTTGGGCGAGTCGGTTTCGTGCTGAAGTTGAAGCAAATGGAGGCAAAAAGTGGAGGCCAATTTCAAACATTCGCTGGCAAACGTCGATGATTTGGTTTGGGAGTGGGGTTTCGGTAACAGTGACGCTGGGAGTGGAAGATTCGACCGAAATGTGATGAGAATACGGGGCTCGCAAAAGTTACAAGGATCCGATTTTTTTCTTCGCCTGATAACTGACAAGAGCACACAGAGAAGACGAATAAAAAGGAGAAAAAAACGTCGAGAAAAATGAGTGAAAAATTGATGACGGGGGGGGTGAAAAAAGATGGAAAACAACAAACCCAAGTCCCGTGGTCCTTACAATCAGAGCCTTGGTCCTTTTTCTTTTTGGTGGGTGGAGGATGGAAAATGGTATTTGCAGAAGCAGCGAGACCGGGGAGGATTTCATCTGCGCGAATTCGGTACAAAAAACACCTTTTGAGGGGGTGGGGGAGCGGCGTGGGTGGGTGGGTGCCATTTTGTTTCGAGTGCCTTGCACGAAACACGGCGTAAAATGTCCCGACGAATGTGTTGGCAACCGATGGATGGATGGGTGGGACCGATTTGTGTCCCTATTTCTCTTACCGTTCGCTTAATTTAAATTAATTGCACAAAATGTTGGTGTTGGTAGCTTGGCAAAGGCGAAAGGAAACAACAAGCGCAGGAAACTGGCAGACGGGTGATCCCGGGTTCTCCGGGAAAATGCTAAGGAAGAATGAAATGATATTTCAACAGCTTGCGCGCCTGCTTGCCATGGAGTCGAAACAACAAAAAAAACGAAGGAAAAGGACGGTAAGGTTATGTTTTATTCGGAAAATGGCTAAAAAAAAGGTGTAAGGAAAGATCCCACACGCACACACACACACGAGACTCTTGTATCCTTCTGAAGGACTTTTCTCCAAATTTGGGATGATTATAAGGAGACATCGGAGTTTTGCCAACGTTTCAGATGGCAAAAGGTCGTTCAGTTATGAACAGTTTTGTTGTTTGGAATGTGTTGTTAATTTGCCTCGTTGCGGGAAGTAATTGAATGATTTCCCAGGTTTTAAAGTTGAGCAGTGGTTTACTGAACCATGCTCTGTGGCACACCGGTTGGAAGGACAAAAAATTACGCTAATAAATACAACAATCGAGAAGAAAAGGAATGGCGCAAATGCATCCATTTACTTCGTTGCGAAGACAAAACAAAACGACACACACAAAATAAAAAACTCAGCAAAAGCCCTCGGGAAAACTAATCGAATTTTCTTTAATCGTTCGAGCAGCAGCCAGAAGACTCAGTTCTTTCGCTGCCTGATGTGTACGACGGGGTGGGGGGGGGGGGGTATGGTGGTTTTTTGTTGCTTGTTGTTGTCCGTATATATTCGGTCGCATGCAGTGAAGCGTGGGAAAAGTGTCCGTGTAAAAGCGTACGCCCGGGACATTCAGTTGCTCTCGGGGTAGGAAATTTATGTACCATCAGCGCCCAAGCAGAGGCACGACTCCAAGCACGGTCTATCTAATTTTCCACTTTTCATTTCTCCCGAATCCTGGGGTTGGGGCGCGCCCCTCCACCTCCTTGGGCCAAGAGTGCGAGGCAAGAAGTAGAGGAGCGGTTTGTTCGTTTGTGTTGGTGTATTTATCGGGCGACACCCGGAAACTCCGTACTGAAACCCCCCGCGTGTGTGTGGCCATCTTGGGGGTGTTGGGTGGGTTCAGTAAATACGTAGCTCGTTTGTAGTTTACCCGAGCATTTTGTGTTATTGGGAAGATAAGTGGCCGGGTTGGTGGGTGGTTTGCACACGGGCGAAGCGGAGACAAACGATGCAGTAACGATTTTTATTCGGCTTGTGCTATGTATTGGAGGAGAGAGAGAGTGAGAGAGTGAGAGAGAGAGAGGAAAAACGATCCCTCCAGGACACAACCAGTCCATCCAAGGGGTAGAATGGAACGACCAGCCGAGAGGGTGGAAGGATTTGCGCAAGTTTTACGGCTGGTTCCAAGCCTAGCCGCTTTCCGTAAACTGTTCTGAAACACGTAAACTTTTCTGAGCTGCAGGAAGGATTGTAGGACGATTTTTTTTCCACCCCCGATGTGTGTGTGTGGTGCTAGGACCTGAGATGGCGTAAGTAAGCAAAACACTAGCACTTGCTACCGGTACCACCCTTCCGACACACCGGCCTGTTATCCATTTTCGTTTGCTTGACAGTTTTTTCTTGTTGCTGTTGGCCGCCGGTTTGCTTCTTAGGATAAATCGGTAGCCTTAGCTTTTCCGGTTCACGTTCTGTGGCGGGACGGGTGAAATGGACCCCGGGTTGGAGATTTTTTTTTCTCCTCCTCTGTTCCCGCTAGCTTTGCGCGGGGAGAAAAGATGAGACTTTACAGTAAAGGCCATTTTGTGCTACAGCGCTTAACCGGTACCGTGCCTTTGTTGTTTCATTCCATTTTCCTGAACTCACACTTCCGGCAAGTGGCGCGGGAAAGGTGGGTGTGTGAGTGGGATCCAAACTGGACCGGAATCCCTAATCGAAATCACCGAACCCAAGCTGAGGTGACTTTGGAAAAAACCATCGTTTTAATGTTAGAAATTCCAGCTTGTTGTTTGTTGGATGACATAAGTCTTTGTGACGAGATTTTTTTTGTTTCTGTAGATCCTGTTCCATGTTTTCGTTATTGTTTTTGTCCTAAGCTAGTGACGTTCGGAGTGCTTGGTCTGGATGATGTTTTTAATTATGAAGTTTTCTTTAGTCTCTTGCGGTGGTCGCTTTTTTAGTGACGATTCATTTTTCGTATCAGACACATCAGGAAGCTTTCAATAACGTGTTGCATTTTCGAACTATTTCTCGTTTAATTGCACCTCGAATGATATTAAACCTTTATTTTCCAAGCTCAAGTTCCTCTCATACACTCTACCCTTACACCTTCGCTTTCTTTCCCAAAGAAAGTTGCCGATCATGGCAATTTATTTTGTAACTACGAGCCCCACGTCACGGAGTATGTAATCTTCATTCTGGTAAATAACCTCTCGGCAAACCTCAAGACAATTCGAAAGTGATATTCCAGTCGAAGTTCACAAGCCTGCAGATATCATTATTGAACTATTGATACATGTATCTGATTGATAGATGTATTGGTCCCTTGTCCTTCGAAAAGAAAATTACCAGCATTGAGTACATGCTGAACGTTGCAGATAACTTCAAATGTCAGTTATGATTGGGAACTCTTTATCTGAATTGGTGAATAGGAAAATGATTAGAAAGATGTCCATTTCAAAGGAGTACAGGAGGAACTAATTCTTGAATACATCAGAGGGCCAGAGGGACTATCATGTCGGCTAAAGGCCTGTAAGAGACCAAATGGGACCAGGTCTGCAGCCAAGGCTCTATCTCTTCAAGGCCATTTTTCTTTCCACAACTTTAAAGTGATGATTCTTTTAATGGAGAAATTGTTAATCAGTTCCAAAAAGATCTCATCAACGTGTAACTTCAACACTCTCGATTACGGTTATATACAGATTAATTATTAAACTTATCATGATCAATCAACTAAATAGTTTTGCTTTATTCTTTCATTACAGGTAAGCAATCATGATGGAAACGTATATCGGCTTTGGGGGTACAATGTCATAGAGTACATTCTTACAACAATTCACGTAAGTCTAACGTTTGGGGCGATCTTTGAGATGTAAAGCTAAGGAAGAAATAGTTTGATCTACATCCAACGATCTCCTGCAGACTTTCTGCTTTACCGGAACAACAACCTCAAGAGATCTAGACCTGCCACTTTAGTTTTTCTTTGACTTTACTTACAAGGAGTCGGATGGTCAATCCTGCCGCTGACTGGTCCTGATTGGATTTTGGACGGATCCTGTCGTGTGAAGACCGACGCCACTATCCAATAAACTTCTGCTGACTTTATCACGTATTATTCCCCACCTGGGCAATGGGTGCGATGCTGTCTAATGCTTTGCCCGCGATAACTAATCATAGTCACGCGTATTGTGAGTGTCGTGAATGTTACTTCACTCGGTTTTAATGGATGTTTCGCCAATTGGAAACGAAATGTGCCTCATCATCGTGCATAAATGCGGGGCACAGCAGCACAGTGCGAGAAACAGCTGAAATCAGCCACAGTTTAAGCACCGTTTCGCACCCGCGCACATCGATCACTAACTGCCCCCATGGGCCGCAATATGAATCCAGCTTTAAAAATCTCTCTGGCGCCCCATGTCACCACACATATGCATGCCGGACGGGGGTCCGTATGCTGGGGCTTTCGACGTTGTACCCTTCCCTCGCGATACGATGTTTAATACCGTGGCCATTTCGTAATTATCGTTTCCTTTCCTGGGTCTCGCATAAAATTTCCCGCCCAGCCTTCTTGCGGCTGCCTTGGCTCTGGCTGTTCGGTTCGCTGCTGGAATCGTTCGGTTCCGCTTGGCCGGAATCGTCATAAGTATGTGTCGTACGTTTGCCTTCCTCCTCTTTATTATTCTCCTCGCTGCACCCTTCCTTCGTGAAACATTTCCCCGGTCGCCCGCGTGTGTGTGCGTTTTTTTTTGTTAATTCATGCCCGCCATCCACCATCAGCTAAAGGTGAAAGGGAAGAGCGCTTGTGGCTGTGGACCGTGCGGCTGTGTATGCGATCGCGATCGTGATCTTTTACCGTGGGTCCAACCGAAAAGCAAAACCAATGCGGTGTCGGCTGCCACACTATTTTCTTTCCGCACCCGCGCGGTAAGTTTTTCTGGCCGACCCGTTTGCTTGCACTATTGAAAACAACCAAAAAATTAACCACCTTTTTATTGGGTCCACGTTTTGTGTGAGCAAAAAGATGCAATAAAGTTGATGATTTATTTTCCAAACTTCTCCGACGACGACCCCCTTTTTGCCTAGCGGATTGGTTTCTCCGTTGTGAAGGTTTACCCCGCGGAAGTTGAGGCCGATATATTGAAGGTGAAATGGATGTGGATTATGAAATGTTCGTGTATCGGCCATCCAAAGCATCGGCGGTATGGTTTTGTGTAGAGAATCGTTTGAAGAATATGTAAGAGGTGCCTAGTGCGCCTGGCAACATATACGCAACGCGCTGTAAGCTATAAAGATAAAAGTACTATCAAAATCATCCATTCGTATCTAATCATTTGATTACATTTGTATGCGTTGACCGAATTGAGCATCATCATTAGCTGTTGTAACTGTCTGTTTGTAGTGTCTGCCTTTAGTCGGACTTCAGTCCCTGGCGTTCATGTAAATCATGTAGCTCTTGATGAACAATTCATAGTTTAATGCTTCCTGTTTTGTTTTTGGTTCAAAATTGATTGACTATACCACCGTTTTGATATAATTAGCACCATGACATATGACACACACTCACACCGCGGATTTCATGCTTTCTCAAACGCAACGCCGCGTTACCATCTCCTAACTACGTGGACACCGCACGGCCCATATTAGCGTTCTCCTTCGCTTCTTTCGCTTATTTAGCGACCAACGGCCGCACGGCACACCACTCTAAGCGAATTCGTTTGCCTTTTTGGTTGAATGTTTTGTTTTGCCGCTCTCAAAACGTGATCGGAATGCTATCGCGTGAAAGTATGTTTATCGTTTACGACATCGACGATAATAATGGCTGCTGCTGCTGTTGCGCTGTGGTGGCTTCAAACTATATGCCTCGCACTGTATTATGTTTTTTCGTTTATAGTACGCTTTATTCCTTCCTTTTTGTGTGTTTTGTGCGTGGGATTTGGGGGTCGCTCGGCGGCTTATGCTTTTTCCGGGGAGCATGGTTTTACGCCGCGGTTCTGTATTTGCAAATGAACAACACTTGTTTGGGTAGTATTTAATTTATCTCCGGTTCGTGCCACGGTGATGAACGAATGATACCGTGTGGATGAGGAGCCGGACTGGGGGACCGTCCTCCAGCCTTAATGCGCATACAATGTTGGATTGCTCACGCAACGAAATAGTGTCACGGGGTGTATAACCTATGGATTAATTTCTAATAGCGATGGAATAATATGCAAAAGAAGGTAATTGAAAGAAGCGAAATTTGGGTTGGATACTACTTTAATGAGGCCTTCTAGAAAGAGGCCTCTTGAGGTTTGAGGTCCAAAACCGTCATCAGACCAAAAAATCATACATTCCTTCACGATCATAATCTCAGACGAAGGCGTCCACTTCTGGAAAACTTTTTTTTGCCTTATTCTTAATCTACATAAGCCGGGAAGGAAAGAAACTTTCCCTTTCCACGGACCGTCAACCTTCAGAAGGACATTCCTTGGAAGCACCATCATCAATCGTGAGAACATCGTCAAATCGTATCTTCTTGTCAGTTGTACTGGCTAGACAGCGAGGTCAAAGTTTGGCCACGAAAAGAAATTGTGTCACTAGTAGCTTCAACCATATCTTCTGCATGCCAATAGCTGCTCAGATACGGTCGGCCAAGTAGTGTTGCAATATTCTAGGCAATCTTGATAAAACAATTTCAGACACACTGGATAAACGGTAAGGAATGGATGCATTCCCCATTGGAAAAATCCCTGCATAATAGACGATGCGTAGCTGGAAGCTTTGCAAGGAACAAGGTGTCAAGGAACTCGCATTAAAATCCCCTGATATCAGTTCATTTTTACACATTTTTAATGCATACGTTATAAGCATTGACATTGATGCGGCTAATGACAATTTAATTTTCACTTCTGGCCTAGTTTATTAGTTTATGAGTTTTATGATTGGCAAATTATCTGCAGTGAGGGAAGAAGTGGCACTGTGTGAGCAAAAACAATAAAAGGGATCCTTTTCCTCCGCCACACAATTCAACACAGATCGAAGACCGCCCCGGTCCTCGGATTCTGACGCTCCCCGCATGGAAACAAAGAAAGAAGACGTGTGACTGTGTGGTGTGGGACTCTTTTGCTTGATTGCTTGCCGTTGTTCCGCTTGTCACGCCACGGCCGTTCACGAAGACACGACAGTCTCTCGCTCTCTCGGCACGGAAAGCGCGTGAAGGATAGCGATCCGCTTTACCCATATCCCAGCCCCAGTGGTGGGTTGGGAGTTTGGAGTTTGAGAAGACCGGGAGGGACCAAGGAAAGGCTAACTTTTTGCCTAAGGTTATTGATTGCCACCCATCTCGGGAAGCTACCCCGTGTGGTGCGGTGGTGGTGGGTACGGTGTCCGGCAGCACCGGCAGCAGGGAGCAGCATTAGTGTATACTGTCCTGTTGTGAAACAACCCCCATCCCCTGTGCGATTGGGGCAAAGATATGGAAAGAAGCGAGGTGTTTTTTTTTTGCGTGTGCGAGCAAGGTAAGGGCAACCGAGGTTCAAGGAGGTGGATGGATTTACCATGGGATTGCTTTCCCAAACTTAGACACCGCTGGCCTACCCGGCCGCACTGCCCGGCGCATGACGGCGCGGTGTGCAGTAGTGGTGTGTGCGATCATAAATCCTGACCGTGTATGAACAGACGGGGCAGAAAATTCGTACGTACATTCGTACCCATACAAAAACACCCTGGAAGGCTCTCCTGCCCACCAGCTCTTAACACGTACCGGAAGGAAGTAGAAAGGGAAAGGGCAAACGTTGTCGCCTTTCTCTTTCTCGCGTTACGGCTATGATCCGTTCCCAATTCTTCTGGGTGGATATGAAAAAGGAACCACACGGACAAAAGGGAGACCGTTCGAGCATGAGAGAGAAAAGATGCCTTTCGGTCGGTAGGGCGATGTTGTGTCGTTTTTTGAGCAATTGGCACAGGACCCCGTACCGGCAAGAAAGTCCCAAGCCCAGGCAAAGGCAGCCGGTATGTGTGTGTGTGTGTGTTCTGACTTAAAGGACAATTTCGTTTCGATTTTCTTGGCTGATTTGGAACCGCTGCTGTCAAGCACCCGGGACTGGGCTGTTCTGCTGTTCGAATGAGCAAGAGGAAGCCAACAACAAAAAAAAGGTCCGCTAGGGAAAAGGTCATGCGGGACAGGGCGCGGGGGTGGTGGAAGAGGAAGTTTTCCTTGTCGGAATAGGAAAGGATTTTTCTTTTTTGGTTGGGCTTTCGATTGGTTTGCATACAACACCCACCGGCGGTAAAGTCCTCTAGGTAGAGGACCAAAATTCTGAGGCTCATAAAATGTCGGGGAACCGGGGGTTTTGGAGGGCACGGTTGGGTGGACAGTTTGCAAATAAAAATAAGTAGCGAGAGAAAATAAAGTATCCTTAAAATCGTTGGGCCTTTTACCGTGCATCCTCCATCCCCGGATGGAGCCCACCTGTGACAGTCCTCCGGGGGATGGTCGATAGACTATTTATTGCATTAGGAAGTTATGCGTGAGTTTTAATTGGTTGTTATTGGCGGTAGTTGGAGAACAATTTCTTCCCATCCTGCTGGGCAATCGTTTAAGCCCTAACAGACCGTTGTTTCGAATTCGTGAAAGGAATTCGTCTGTTTGCTGAGCTATTCATATATATTCGGCTTTTGAAAAACGATTTTCAAAGGATAGCATTAGCGATCTTCGCCTAAAACAACATAAATACAATCGTTTAGCTAGGGGATGTATCCGGTTTGATAAGCCAAAGGAATAAACAGCACGCCGGGAACCCAACGAACCGAATTGCTAAAGTTAAAATACGGCCAACGCCAGCCCGTGGACACGGCATTAAGCCGCACGGTGGAGAAGGTGTTCTGGTTCGATCCGTGCGGGGTCCGATTGATGAACTTTTTATTCGCTTCCTTTTCCCTTTTGTTGCCACTGCCGCTGCTGTTGCTGCTGCTGCTTTTGCTCTTGGTTTTCGTGTGTATTCTCCACCTTCTCACACGATGCTTTCTGGTTGTGTTCCTTGCTGAGCCAGGCCGCTCATTTACAAAAAAAAAAAATCAAGAAATCACCACACCACCACCGCTGTGTGCAGAACGAGCAGAAAGGAATGATTTTTTTTTCTGTTATGTTTTGGGAAGTGCGCCCCCCGGTGCCAGTGGTTTGCGCGAGAGGAGGCTGCGGCGGCGTCACTGTTTTGTGTTGTGCCAGAGCTATAAATCGAGAATGGACACAACGAAATTAAAAAATAAAAGGAAGCACATGGGGTTGGTTGGGGAGGGTTGGGAGTGGTGGGGTGGTTGGGGGAGGGGAATGGAAGGAACGGCGAGGGGTGGCGCGCGCGTTCGAGCAAAAGAACAAGAAGCGCCCCAGAGCCGCGCTCGGTCGGTTCGTTTTTCGTGTTGGCGAGTTCGGTTGTTCCTGGTCGAATGTTGGAAGGGGGTTGCACGGGACAGAGCGGTGGGGTGGTGGTGCTGGGAGTGGGGAGGGAGAGAGTAGGGGTGAGTGTAGATCGGGAGGAAGAGAAAGAAAAACCGCATCGTTCTCGCGCACCCTTGTGTTACGCCGATGGGACTGCGAAGCGTGTGGGGTTGGCGGTGGGGTAGATAATGGTTTGTGAGGGGGTTGCGGTGCTCGGAAGAGTGTGTCGTGGCTGTTGAGGGAATTGTATGTTGTCTCCGTACTCCGTTGAAATGTTTTTATATGGGAGGACCACCAGGCCGCCGGGTGTTGTTGGATGTTGTGGAGGGGTTGTGGCAAAGCGAAGGAGACGCATAAAATAGACTATCCTGAAGGTAAAGCGAAAAAGGTAAGAATGATTTTTTGTTTGGTGCGTCGTTCGTTCGCGTCGGTACAGGGCGGCGGGGTGGGCTTTTCGAGCAGAATTTATAATACACACAAACAGCACGAATGCGAAGACTAAGGCTCAGGTTGTGGGTTTTGTGTGTGGAGAGTGTCGCGATGCGTTGCGGGGGAATGGGAAGCAAAAGTATAAACCACAAAACATCTGCACCCGCGCGTCATGTCGAATGGGGTTTTTTTTTGCCGAGCATGTGAGTGAGGGGGTCGCCGAATATTTCGTGCATGCAGTTGGCGTAGTCGCTGCTGTGTACGGGTGAGATCGATTTGTGACGCGCATCATGTTCGATCTCATCGCGTTCGACCCAACCGCCGCGATTCACCATCAGTTAGAGCCCCGATAATTCATTCCGCTGCATTAGGACATCATTTGTTGGGTTGTTGTTGCTGACCGTGAAAGGAAAAGAGCGCGCTTCCTAAGAATTCGGCATGGCGTGAGACACAGGGTGGGTCGCATTTGGTCGTAAACAGAGTCTAATTTGATTGCAAATAGACAGTGACCGAGGGTGCGTTTCATTTCCACCGGAAAAGAGAAAGAACGATATCGAATAATTATAACACACGCAGTAAGCGGATGTGTTGCTTCTTGGGTTGCTAGATTGTTTGATATTCATGCGGAGTGAGCTGACAGTAAAAAATACGCACACGCACACTTCCACACGCACGGTATTTGGCCACAAAAGTGCGTAATCGTAATTTTGAATGCACATTTGGCAACAACAGCAGCAGCAACAAAAAGTGTCGGTAAGGAGAGCATTTTTTCGAGCAAAGCAGATGCCGCTTCTTCAAATGGCGGGCGCAGCACAGAGCACACACTTCTATTTTTTTCTCCTCAATTCGACAAAGCCGAACCCTTCTCGCGGTCACACATCTCGCGTACAATCCCTAAAGAAAGAGAAAGAGAGATCGGTGAAACACGAGAGACACCGATCGCTCTCGCTCGTTTTGTGTTGTTGGTTGTTGAAGGGAATTGATGGATAGCGAGAAAAGAGGAGAAAAAATGCTTGAAATACGTGAGAATGAGAGAGAGAGAGGTCGAATGGTTGTCGAATGGTTGTCGAAAAGTTGCTCACAGCCGTGCTTTCGACTCGCGCCGGACGGTTTCTCTCATTCAGTGAGTGAGCAGGGTTGAACGCGTGAGGACGCACCATTTTATGTCCCGGGCCGTAATTCCGGCCAAGAGTGCGTTTTGATATCCCGCCGGCGGTTTGTTCCATTGTGTGTGTACGTATTTGTGTGTTGGTTCACCTGAGTATGTGTATACGAATCAGCGGTGGCCGTGTTTGCTAGGTTTAATGAATGCGAGGATAGTACCGCCGGAAAGAAGTGCTATTTTTTTGTTTCCTGTGACAGTGAAGAATTCCCAAACGGGGGGGCCAGCCACCAGTTGTTGTATTGTGTTGCCCACCAAACAACCACCATTCTCTGTACGCGCGTACGGGGAACGTTTTCGGTCCGTCGTCAGTGGCAACGCTAAAAGCCCTTACCTGTAAATGCTCTGTATACGACCGACCTCGAGGAAGAGGGCTAAATCTCGGTGAAGTTCTGGCGTCAGAGATGCTCCACAGTGGGAAGAAGTGAAAAAAGGGGTGGAAGGAGCTTGTTGGGGGTTCACCACACTATCTCCCCCACCCCCAGTGGTGGTGTAATCGCGAATTTGATTGCTCATCAGCCGTCGCCTGCTAATCGCCCTCATTCTACTGGTGCTGCCGCGTAATATCAGCACCGCATGGATGAGCTGCAAGGCAGTGCAGTGTGTGTGCGTGAAGAAAATGCCAATGTAAACTATGATGGAAATTGAAACAGGGTGTAGGGAATGTCGTGATGCGGTGAACGGTGCCCTTTGCAAAGCGTGTGACGGGAGGCGGAGGACGCTGTCAAAAGCCTGATGACAGTTGCGCCCTCTCCATTGCTCTATAAATGCCCGCAACAAACCCGCGACAGGAATCGAACGTTTTTGTCTGTTAATTATCAATGACAGAGACACATAAGCACGCGCACAAACATACGTCTCATGGTTTGGTGTTTTCCGCTGGTCCACGCGAGTGGTGGTGTGCCTGTAACCCCGTAACGTGCCGAGTTCAAATCGATGGGATGTTTGCTCTGGCTGCTCATAACAGCCACCGCCGCCGCCATTACGGGGCTGTGCGTTCGATACATGTTTTTTTTTTGTTTGTTTCTTCATGTTGCTTGTGCGTCGCGGCGTGTGTACCGCTTGTGTGTTTCGATGTGACGCTGCCGCTCTACCGTTCACCCTTCGGCGTGTTCCACCCGTGTCAACGCGCCGTTCGTGTGTTCGATCTGGTTTGGGATGGTTCGAGCGAATTGCACGGCAGAGGGCACGCATACAATCAGACACACACAAACACACACTCACCCGAGGGGCTCTCGTATGCGTCCGTGTGTCCCGTCGTGCGTACTGCCCGTCAAAAGGTGGAACTCGATTGTGGAGTCTGAGGGTGGAGGAGGAGGAATAGGGAGAGGGCGGGTGGGGGGCAACTTGATGCCGCGGACGCGGAATGCGCAAACTTCTTTGGGGTGGTTTTTTGTCTCGTTAAAGCAAAAGAAAACGAAGCGGCGGATACATGAAAGAAGTCGCCCACCGTTTCGGGTGTAATGATGACGATGATCCAGCGTGGCTAAGTGTGTGTGTTCGTGTGCGTTTGTGTGTATGGCAGGGTGCGGATTGAGGTTTTTAACGGGGCAGATCCGCTGGGTTTTTCGGACCGCTTGGAAAGTCATCCAAATGTCTTGCTCGGTGTGTGAGCGGTAATTTTTTTTTGTTGTGCAGTGCGAGGAGTTCGTAGTTTAAAGTTATGTAAAGATGCAGAATGTGTTTGCTACCCTGAGATGGACGTGCGATTGTGTGTGCGTGTGTTTTGTACTCTTCTTCCTCACGACGGCCTACTGCGTTTGACGATTTGCTCCAAGATGGATGAATTTCCTCGGAAGGGTGCGTGTACCACATCCGTCCCGATATATTCTGTCGAAGGAAGGAAGATTTGGGCGAAGATATTGAGGTTGTCAATCGGAAATCAATAAACTGTCAAGTTCTTCCAAAGGGAATAAATCTTCCCGGCGAGATCTGATTAATTAATCAAAATTTTGGAAAATATTCTACAACTGAGAGATCCTTCCTGAAGTCTGAAAAGGCAACAACATTGCTACCCTACGGACACACAAGGCTTAAAATACCGCATCTTGCGCTGTGTGTGTTTATGGTGCAGATTGGCGTATGGTTTTTTTTTTTTATGCACACTATTGTCCATATAGGGACCCCGTCACTTTGTGGCGATTTTTCTTGTGCTTGGTGTGAAAACGGGGCAAATAAAAATTGCTTTTCATTTCGCATCCGCCGAGCAAAAGCTGCCCCCACCGAGCGGAATATGAAGGGAAAAAGCAGCAAAGCGAAGAAGAAATAGGAATGGAACGGCGGTGCAAGCAGAAGCGGACGGGGGTGTGTAAAATGCCTGCGTCTCTCACCATCATATCGTCCGTGTTTCGAATTGCCCGTTCAACTTGGTCTCCGTTCCCCGTAGGCAAAGTGCGCCTTTTGCTGCAAAAAAATAAAACCCAAAAGACAATGGAGGAACCGCGCTGGGCTAGGTAATGAAGAAGAGAGGAAGTAGAGGAAAAAGAAAATCCACACACACACACACACACACACAGTCACGAAGGGGCCCGGACTCGGTTACGGATTCATTGCAAGGGATTGGATGCGGAGGTACAACATGAAAGTTGCAACATGAAGCGAGAGTCCCTACGGCGCGTCCCTGCTGCTTTTGCCACTGCGATTCCTTCGCCCTCGATGCGTGTAGCTGTGTGTGTGTGTGTGGTGACGAAGAAAAGAAGGTACAAAAGGAGTGCAATTCGTGAATTCGATTTGTTTCAGCCCAAAACTGCAGTTTTTTGGGTCTTTTGTTTTTCGGTGCCCAAAAGTGTCATCGGCGATTGAATTCCACGCACGGGAAACCCTGCAACGGAAGATGAATTGGTAATGAGTGTGTGAGTGACCCTTTCCGTTTTGTTTATGTCACTCTGGTACTGTGTTTTCTTATTGGAAAATGCAAAAATTTCCATTGCGCCAAATGGTTTGCTTTTCGCGTGCAATTATTGAGAACAAGCCGGAGAACAAGCTGCCGGCTGCTGCTGCTGCTGCTGCTAATGGGATGTCATTCTTTCGGGAGGCCCACCAATATCTTTCTGCTGGATTTTTTTCCTTCATCCGCTACGGACAAAAATGGACGATGCGCGCGCGTTGCACAGCAGTTCCGCTTCACTTTGTGCCCCGCGTGAGGGTTGCGTGAGGGGTTGGCGAAGCCGAGGGGGGTGCGAGTGTGGAAGGAGGATCACCAAACCCGTACGAACCCGGGGGACCGGGTGCGCATCGATGAAAAGATGGCTTCCTTCTCATTACCGAGCGGCTTTCGATGATGGTATGCTCTTTGCTGATGCGAGCGAACAACCCCCAGTGCACCCCCCAGCAACCCCCTGGTTGATGCCGCCATCGAGGGAGCGCACCGATGTGGGTTGAATACTGCTTTACGCGGGAGGAATGGAGCATATAGAAAATCGAGGGGTGGAATCGTGCGGTACAAGAGAGCGCCAAGCCACCGAGCACACCGAGTGAGCGACAGATCTGACATTTTGGATTTTTTCACCTTCTTCTCCGTGTGGCGGCCGACGACGGCGATGGTGGACCGCGGCGAAGATGACAGGGGGAATGAACTTGTGGGGTGTGCACACCCTCTCGCTCTATCTGAGTGTTTTTCGGTGGTGCTGCTCTTGCTGCGAGGGTTGCCCTGCGTTACCCAAACACCTCATCGCCCTCCCCTCCCAGCCCTCCCCTCATGATGCGGCGTCCAACGTCTTCGGTCGCCCAGGTTTAATGGCGCGAGGGGAGGAAATCGTTTCGTCCGATGCCTACTCTGCTGTGTTCATGCTCTGGCAAACTGCCCTCCCGCCTTTCACGCATACCTTTTCCTGGGTACTGTGCTGCTCGACTTTGCACGCGCGCGCTACCTGCTCGACCTGATGGCATCCCCGTCGACCACCACCACCACCATCACCAAACGTCGGCAGTCCTCAAACGAAAAAAAAAACGGTACGGTTGTTGGGGGCCCATCTTTCAACCGATCGAACGTCGACGAACTTCCAATCGAATATCGGAATCGAGTGCTTCACACCGGTCACGTACGTCGGAGCGGAGTGAGAGAGCGAGAGAGAACGAGTGCGCGAGTTTTGTGGACATGGACAACACAGGTGGCGAGTGTTCGCGCTGTTCGTGGAAGCTGTGTGTGACCCCGTGCGGCAGAATATTTCTGCTTCCATCTCGGGATGATGTTCATCTGCTAGGTGTGTACACGAAAGAGAGAGAGAGAGAGAGAATGTGTGTGTGTGTGCGCGCGCGTTTATGTGTTGGTTGCTCTTTCGTGCTCACACGCGGGTCGCGAATTGCACGCCCTCAATACCACCCCTTCCTCGTAGGGGTGGACCTGCCGTTCGATATATGTATATCGCGTCTCCATCACTTCCACCCTTCACGTGCTCAACACGGGTCATCCTCCGATGCATTGCCCGCGCGCTTGCTGCTGCTGTGTACAATTTGCGGTAAGTGTCAACAACGCGCCCAAAGGGGTGGGTGGCCTGGTGGTTTGGACAGTAGGGAGGCGAGGGTTAAGACGAAAAAAAAGGGGGAGCCGCGGATGTGTATGCGGGAGGTGGAGTTCAATTTCACCCTTGCACACACAGTACCAATCCCCTTCCGTTTCCTCTTTTTACGTGTCCCAGGGTATTGAAAGCACCGAATACCCCTAGTCCATGGCATGGCGCCACATTCCACCTTCCACTGTGGCAACACAGCCGTGCCAGAGAATTGAAATCTTCGCCCGTTGCAGCTGCTCAGCCTCCAAAAAATTCACTACAAATCTGTCGATTCCGTTCCGGGGTTTTTTTTTTGTTGAACGATAAAACTGCTTGTCACACTTCTCCACTTCACTTTCACGGACACTGATTTCCATTTCCGCGCGGCAATCATTTTCCTTTCTTTCCTTTCCCCGGTGCATGGCAATTTTTAAAACCGTTCGCTTTTGTTTGCCGTAAGTGCTATTTGCTCAAGGAATTGTTAAATATTGGTATTTTGTTGAAGCGGAGGAGCGAAAGAATGAAGCAAAATCGATTGCTCTCCCACCCCCCGGTTCGACAGCGTTTAATTTCGGTTGCTTCGATTTGCTTTTCCATTTCACCATTTCATCCCGTTAACCCTTTTGGCACTAGAGCGGTGAGTGTGGCGCCTAATGCTGAATTTGACAGAAGGATTTGATTTGAAGCGGCGGAGTTATCAGCTACTATCAGAAATTTTAAAGAGATACATTAGAATGAAAAGCTGTATATTATTGTTAAGCATAATTTCAAGGAAGAGATGGTGAGAAGAATTTCTTGGTGCTCCGATATGACATCACATGACTTATTGCGAAATAAGCCCTACCAAACCTCGGAGGCATCTAGGCCTTGTGGTCTTGGTCTATTGTAGAAGTCCCGAGAACTGATTCTGGGCCTAACACGCCTTTTCTCGTAGAAAGACTATAGGCACTGAGTTGTTCGGTGTCATTCTCTGCTGGAATTTCAAACATCTTTCTGAGTTCTTTCCACCGTAACATGGCTATGTTGTATTCTTCAGAGCTTTGTCCTGAGGATCAGCAGAGGGTCTTGAGAATCATGGCATTCGAGTAGCGACGCTATCCTATCTCTTTGTCGTGAGGATCTCCAGAGGGACTTCAGAGTCCTGACATCCGAATAGCCACATGCTTTCGCTGAGCCTTGTCCTGAAGATCAACAAATGGTCTCAAGCATCCTGGGATGATGGTGAGAGTAATTCTTTCAAGCCCGATTCTAAAAGAAGTGCTAAAGTCATAAAGTTTTACTCTGGGTATAGAATAGTGGTTTAAGATCTCCCTACATGGTGAAGATCTGGCCTGCGAATGATTTCCCTATATTTAATCCTCTCTGAGAGTAACTTATACTCAGTACTGGCAATATCACTCACTCACTCACTCACTCACTTCTCATCCCATCTGTCCCTGTGTGTTTCGCTCCGTTCATGGTGCTTCATCTCGGCGTACTGCGATATCCGAAAAGACGAGACACCATCGCGATGGAAAAATGGAGGAAAACTTTTGATTGATGATCCGTTTGCGCGAAACACACACACACACAGGCAAGGGTGCTTGTTCTTAATATACGTATAGGGGTTGGGATTTTTGTTTTCTTTCTTTCGGGTGTGCTGCTGGTTAGGATTCGCGTATTGGACGTTTTGTTCCTTCCGTCGTACCGGGCGAGAGAGTGTGTGATTTTGGTAGCTGTGTTTAGTTCACCGCGTTTACCAGTTGGAGGCCCTCCGAAATATTTCGCATTGCTATTGCTCATCCTGAAACAACAGATAGAGAGCAACGCAAGATAGTGCGCAACAAGGACGGGATCCGTGTTCCGTTTCACTAATGGTTGTTTTTTTGTTGTTGGGGTACTTTCGATGCTGCTCCTCTTCCTGTGCAATGCGATGCTGGTACATGGTTTGGCCAAAAGGGGGGGGGGGGGGGGGGGAGAGAATTTGTTTCCCGGGCTTTGCTCCAAAAAAGCAAACCCCTCGAATGACGTTTCCCTCGTGTCCCTGTTGGTTCGCTATAGCTCCAGATGCCACCACTTTTTGTTGCCACCACCGTTGTGCGTCTGTGTGTGCAATGGCAGAAAAGAATGGCAAATCCGCAGCTCTCTCGGCAAACGCTGATGGTACAAGAAAAGGACCCTAGCTGCAGCATCGTGCATTCCCTTCCACGTCCCCTTCCACTTCCTCCCCACACACACCCGCCCTTTCAATCGCCCCAAACGAAAGATTTGCAGCGTC